>NW_007726609.1:748881-755415 GCF_000696425.1 Galeopterus variegatus
ATTGGGGGCCAGGACTCAGGGTGAAGTCATCCAAGGGGATAGAGCTGGGGCAGGGTTTGTGGTGGTGTTGGTGCAAGTGTGAAAAAACACATCAACCTTTGACCACCTCGCCACATGTCCCATGGCCCTGCTTTCACAATGCTGCTCTTTATCATGGTCATCTTCCCTTAATCATGTCTTTGGCAACATCTTCCCTTCATTACAGTTTTCTTGTTGTTGAAAAGATGCTACTTTGAAGAACAAATTCATGGAAATGGCTTCTCCTGTCATGCCCCTCCTTCTTTGCTTTTAGTCCTTCCAGTGCCCACAGAGTTACTTTGAATAACTTGCTGGAGAATATCTTCCAAGGAAGAGAAAAGAAAGCAGAAGGAAGAAACCGGAGCATCTGGAGGGCCTACCACGCTTCAGGTCTGTACTACGAAACCCTCACAACAACCTTATGAGGTGGTGCTTTTATTGTCCCCATTTTCCAGACAAGGAAGCAGAGCTTAGAGAGGATAAGCAACTTGACCAGGGTCACTGTACAGTCGACACTGTGTAGTGTACCCGCCACAGTGGAGATGCCACCAACAGCCCATTTCTCATTTACAACTTCCTTCTTCCTAATAAAACCCCTCCCCTACACGATTCAGGGGGAAATGGGCCCTGTATTAGTCCATGTTCTGTCGCTTATAATGGAATACATGAAACTGGGTAATTTATAAAGAAATGAGGTTTATTTCTTACAGTTTTGGAGGCTGGGAAGTCCACGGTCCAGGGAACACATCTGATGAAGGTCTTCTTCCTGGTGGTGTCTCTTTCAAGGTCCCCTGGTGATGCAGGGTATCACACAGCGAGAATGGTAAGAGAAAGAGTTAACATGCTCACCTGCCCTACTTATAAAGCCATCAGAACCACTTCCTGATGACCCATTAAACCATTAACCTGTTACTCCATGAGTGGATTAATCCATTCACAAGGACACAGTCCTCGAGATCCAGTCACCTTTCAACACAACCATAGTCTGATTTCCAACTCACCACTGTTACAATTGGAATCAAGCTTCAATGAGTTTTAGGGGACATTCAGTCCATAGCAGACCCATCCCAGCTCAGTTACTCCATGAGTGGATTAATCCATTCACAAGGACACAGTCCTCGAGATCCAGTCACCTTTTAACACAACCATAGTCTGATTTCCAACTCTCTCACCACTGTTACAATTGGAATCAAGCTTCAATGAGTTTTAGGGGACATTCAGTCCATAGCAGACCCCATCCCAGCTCTATGGACATAGGTCCTGGCTGGAGTCAATTATTGCTTCAGGAGTGGATGGGCAAAATCACTGGCTCAGCCAGATCAAAGGAAAAATTTATATCCATGTTAAAGGGAAAGGCTTGCCCCCTCTTCTGCTACATGTGAACCTGGAAGCTTGTATTCCTTGCCAGGACAGGGGAGGACACCCATTAGGATATAGCCAGTGTTGAGTATGGCAGAGTGAAGAGAGAAAGCAGGCCTGGGTCTTTGATAATATCGATCCATCAGTTACTTGCAGCACCCCTGCGGTCCGTGCCAGCTCTAGTGTTCTCACTTGAGACAACACACTTTCACATTGCTGAATCCAGTTTAAACAGCATTTTTGTTTGTTGAAGTTGAAGGCATCCTAACCGGAAAAGTCCCCAAACAAGTAAGTGGTGGACCCAGAATCCAAAGCTGGGTATGTCCAGTTCCAGAGCTAATGCTCCCAGCCGCTTGGCTCTGTGCTCCCTGCCTTCCAGGCAGGGTTCCTGACCCCTGTCATACGGATGAGAAAGCTGAGGCTTAAAGACGGGAAGTGATCGATCCATCCAGGGTCACAGAGCTAACAGGTGGCTCACCCGGGCTCGGAAGTCAGTTGATCTGACTGCAAATCCCACACTCTCTGCACGCCTGCAGTGACTTCCCACACTTCTGGCTGCCACCATTTCTGTACCTTTGACTCCAAACAGAGGCCTCTCCGTCACCAAATAATGTGATCAAATCAAACCTTCTTTCCATACAATTAGAAAACATAACAGGTTACAGCAAAAAATGCAGAAACCTCCAAAGCTGCTCAAAGCTAATTAATTTCTATTACTAGTGAGAGAAGAACCACTTAACATGTCTTTTTCTTATTCAAATTACCATTGACGGCACCTGCTTTTTTATTCTTGGGAAATCCTGCTACAATGCGGGTAAATTATGTAAGACTGTAGAATTTATGAAGATAAGGCAATTAGCATTACAAAACCGAGGCCGGGTTACAATTTCTGGGGAACAGAAAGAGTTATGATGCTCTCTTAAATGAAGTCTCAGATTGAGCTAACCCTCATGGTAGTCAGGAAAATTGAAGGCTAAACGGCGCCATGATGGTGGGTAATTAATTGTCTGGGCCCTTTGGTGATGGGGCTGTCTGTGCTGAGGAGGCGACGGCCAGGGCTCTGACTGTTTCCTCTGGAAGGAAAAGGAATGGAACAGGGTTCCTGGAGCCAGGAGGCAGGGAGGGGAAGAGGAATTTCCTTCCAAGGTCCCTGGTTGTTTGGGTCAAGCAGAGTCTGTCACTGTGGGGTGCCCTCGCATGTGGTTTTCTAAAATCTCCATCCTGTCCTGCAGCCTCAACCCTCACCACAGCTGCTGCTGAGCAGGTGCTTCCTTGAAGTGTTTAGATATTACTTCGATTTTGCATCTGAGCTGGGAGGACTCTTAAAGACACTCTGGATTACCAGGGGTACTTGACTTAATAGTCACAGATAAAGGCTGGGGCAGAGGAATGGTGTGGGTCCCTGGAAAATGTGTGCAAAATTGAGGGTATGTGTGTGTGTGTGTGTCCACTTCTGTAGAAAAGTCTGCAGTTTTTATTGAATTCTGAGCAGGTTTTAGGCTGCCCCTATCCTTAGCCTAGCTGGGACCCACATCACATAGTTGGAAGGACAGAGAGAGGCACAGGATTTCCTACCACCTGGCAAGCTGCCTAGCATCTGCCTGTTGCTGGTTTCCCACTGCTAGGCCCATCCAGAACCTACTGTTTCCAAGAGCAGGACTAAGGCTTCAGCACCTGCCTTCTGGGCCCCTCACTTGAATGTCAACTGCCCCTTATCCAATCCCTGTAGCTAGGCCACCTTTCTGAGAAGGTCAGTGCTGGCTCATATGGTGCCTTTGGGGGAATTAGAAGATGGTGAACTTCCTCTGGGAGGATGCAACCCTGCACGGAAGTGCACCACTTGGCAAGCTTGGCAAGTAGCATTCAGGTCGGATTCCAGCCCCAATTGGTTACCTTGACTCGTGCCCTTGTGCAGGGTACAACCTCCACAAACATACATACCTTATTCTCAATTTCCTTACTCCAGGGGCTGAATCACTGACTGTTACTGGATTTTTGTCCTGGCAAGGACCTGAGCATGCCAGAGGTAGACTTAAGGTCCAGGAAACCAATTAGGTACAAATAGAAATTGCATTATGGCAAGGCAGAAGCACCACTATAACATCCACCTCCAGCTGAGCTCAGAGCCAGGGCAGGCCCGTCTAGAAATGACTGGGCAGAAGGAAGAGCCAAGTGCAGAAGCCCTGAGCTGAGAACCATGCCAGGTTGTCTGCAGGATAGCGAGCGATCTGTGGCAGGCCAGAGTAGGAAAGCAGTGAGTGAGGGGGGATTGATCAGCAAGAGAATGGGCCAGGTTGTGTGGGACCTTGTAAGCCACTGAAAGGACTTTCTTTTCTCAGTGACGGGAGGTGAGAAGCTTTGGAGGATTCTGAGCAGAGGAGTGGCATGATCTGACCTGACTGTTCTGAGAAGTCACTATGGCTGCTGTACGTGGAGCAGGCGTCATCAGCAAGATTAGAAGCTGGGAGATGGTTAGACACTGTTGAAACTATCTGTCCAGACCAGAGATGTTCTTGGCTTGAATCAAGATGGGAGTCACACAGTGGTGAGAAGTAATTGCATTCAGGATATATTTTAGGGGCCAGCTGACGGGATTTAGTGATACATTGGATATAGGGTATGAGGGGAGAGAGGAGTCAAGAATGCCCCGAGGTTTTTGACCTTGTCAGATGGAAGGGAATGGAGGGGTGTCTAGATGTTATCTGCGAGCCTGGCAGCACAGGCATACTCTGTCTCTATGGCTCTGATTCCAGGCCCAGTGCTCCACCTGCATCCTTCGTCACAAAGCCTACACAGGGTGACCCAAATGGTCTGCTCACCTCTGTTCCAGAACTTCTGCTCTTAACTTCCTTCTAGAATGTCATGCTGGCTTTTTCTGCTAAACTGCTGCCTTTACCTGAGTGTTAGATGTAATCCTTCCTTCTGTCCCTCCTTCCTTCTTCCATACATCCAATCACACATGACTTAATATTTACTGAGGACCTACCATGTGGACGACACTGCTCTAGGCACAAGAAATACAACAATGAACGAGACAGCCATGGGCACTGCTGTCTCGTAGCTTCAATTTCCTCTGACACTTGTGCTATCTGTCTAGGGCCTGACATCTACCTGCCTACCTATAGACCGTGTTCCACACCATTTCTTTGTAGTTTAACCCTGTTAATCATGAAGGAGAGGACTGGGAAGCCCTCAGGGATTTACCTCTCCTGCTCACTGTCATTTCTTCATCAACCCGACGTTCAGTAACTGTAGTTACAGGAAGAATTGAAAGCCCTCTGAAACAGGCATCTTAGGCATAGGATTTTTTTCAACCCTGTTCACAAACCACACATTCCATGGGCTTCTAGAGAAGGATTAGGAAGACATTTGAGAACATCAGTTCCTGAAACCCTTTCCAACTGTTCACCTGCGTTATTTTGGGACCCAACTAGCATGGCCCAGGTTGATGGACTGGCCAGGTGTGTTGGGAGCTAGAACTTGACCCATGCCCTGGAGCAGGGTCATGATTTACCAGGGAAGAGGTTCTGAAAAGAAGCCCAGTCAGACAACAGATCATAGCAGAGGTGGGAGGCGGGCTACATTCGGGTAGAGAGAGGACAGTTCCCAACGCCACCTGGATGGGAAGCTGTGTAACATTGTCCTCCCCATCAGGACAAGGTCTGATTGCCCAGAACCTCTGATGAGTCACACACAGCTTGGGAGATGCCCAGGAGATGACGAGAACATTCACACATGGCCTAGGACTGCTCATGGGTTTGGGACTTCAAAGGCCCTTTTGAGCCATTAACTCATCACTCCACACACTGAGGCTTTGAGCAAAATTATCCCTCATTTTACGGACAACAAAGCCGGTGCTTAGAGACAGAACACCTGGGGCCCCCAGAGCCAGGGCAGAGCTGCAAGAATTTCCTGGTCTTCAGGCACATCACTAAAGCTGCTGCCTGCCAAATGGAATCTTCTAGACCACGCTCTTTTCCATGGGTACTGAATGGCCTTGAAATTACCAAAGGGAAAACTGGAAGTGAGCCCCCAAACCATCCTCATGAACAGAGCCTTACCCTCGTGCCAGGCCCTGGGGTGATCACGTCAATGCAGCGTCTCACACGCTCTTTTCCATGGGTACTGAATGGCCTTGAAATTACCAAAGGGAAAACTGGAAGTGAGCACCCAAACCATCCTCATGAACAGAGCCTTACCCTCGTGCCAGGCCCTGGGGTGATCACGTCAATGCAGCGTCTCATTTAATTATCACTGTGAGGCTGGCATCGTTGCAGTCACGTCCCACTTCATGGGGGAAACGGAGGCCCAGTGAGGTAACATCACCGAGCCGTGTCCACTCTCTTCCTGGAATCCACAGACATGGATTCAAATTGATCCTACCACTTACAGGGGGAGTAGATTTGAGAAAGTCAGGCAAGTTGTCTGACGCTCAATTTCTTCATCTGTGAAATGGGCTAAGAATGCCTACTTCGGAGGGTTGTGGTGGGGTTAAAATGAGTTAGAATACCTCAAGTACTGAGCCTGGCATATAGAAGCATCAATCTGTATTTCTATCCATCCAACTCCCACAGATTCTGGGGAATCCAAATTATGGAGAGTACAGGGGAGAAAAGGTCCAGAGGTGCAGGGGAGAAGAAGCATTCTTACCCAGGTGATCAGTCGTGATGGAAGGTACCAGGAGGCAAGCTCATGGGAAAGGGGTGGGTGGCACATAAGGCTGCCAGATTTAGCAAATTAAAATATAGGATGCCCAGTTAAGGTTTAATTTCAGGTAAACAACACAGAATTTTTTAGTTAAGTACATCCCAACTGGCACACCTGTATTTTATTTGGCAAAAAAATGTGGGCTGCAGACCAGCATGGGACCTATGGCTGGTCTCTCCTGGAGCCCAGCAGCTTGGCTGCAGGGTCCTAGGTGAGGCGCTGGAGGAGCTGGGCAGGGCAGAGTTGGGCCTTCAGGTACCATCCCCTCAAGGTGCTCTGCTGGGCCCAGGGGCTTCACAAAAGAATAATTAATTTGTAATTATCACCAGTTAGAAGCTCTGAGCACAGGCCTTTTCAGCCTAGAAGTAGATTCAAGTTCCTAAAAGGATTTGCAGACTTGAACAAATGCTTTTCCTAATCAATACAAATGGTTCCTTTAAACAGGAGGGA
>NW_007726609.1:756314-758798 GCF_000696425.1 Galeopterus variegatus
TGGGCAGGGCCAAATGATGATTATTCCTGTTTTCCAGATTTGGAAACCGAGGCCCAGTTTCCTGTGATGACGAGTAGAGTCAGGACCAGAACCGAGTGCCTGCCTCACTGCACCAAGGCTGCCTGCCCAGAATCTGTTATTATCTCTATATTTTTCTTGATGCATTACCAATGGGCTGACCTCCTGTTAAACAACAAACTTTTACTTAAAAGAAGCTTCCCCAAAGGCAAAACAGGCCCACGGGGTCATTCAGATTAAGATTCTGCTGAAAATGATCAAGTGCCTGCTGAGTGTCGACCTGTGGTGGGGAGTTTTCACTGACATCTAATACTCATCATGACTCCATGAAGTGGGTGCTGTTCCCCCTATTTTACAGATGGGGCTTGGAGGGACTGGGAATGTTACCCAAAGTTGTCTGAAAGGTAAGTGGCAAAGCCAGGAGCCAGAGCCACTTTGCATTTTCCCTCACATGCACCCAAGTACCTCTGCATTCCAGAAAGAAAGCCAGGCATTAGCCTAAGAAATATTTATTTATGTATTAAAAGAGCAAGGAGATGTTGCACATACGATAAATTCTAAAGCCTTACCATGGCTCACTGGCTTTGCAGGATCTGGCTCCTGCCTACCTTTCCAAACGCATCTCGTATCCCTCTTTCCTCATTCAGGACACTGGTGCCAATATATTTCCTGTCTTAAGCAGTTGTCACTCACTATCCCCTCTCTCTGGAACCCCCTTTCCCTGAAATACTTGCATGGATGGTTCCTTCTCATCAATTAGTTGCCAACTCACACATTACCTTCTGAATGGGGCCTTGACCACCCTGTCTACATTGGTGCCCCATCCCAAATCATCACCTAACCTACTATCCAAACTTATTTTTTCATATCTTCTTATTTTCACCTGAAATTGTCTTACTAAATTTTCACTTGTTCATTGTGTATCTCCCTTACTAGATGGCAAATTCCTTGTCTATTTTGATACATGCTTTATTCCAGTGACTAGAACAGCACCCGACACATCGTGGTCCAAAAACAGGTGAATACACTCATCCCAGTTAGACTGGCTATAATCAAAAAGGCAGAGAATAACTAATGCTGCCGAGGGTGTGGAGAGAAGGGAACACTCCTACACTGTTGGTGGGACTGTAAATCAGCACGACCACTATGGAAAACAGTATGGAGGTTTCTCAAACAACTACAGATAGATCTTCCATACGATCCAGCAATCCTACTCCTAGGTATATACCCAGAGGAACGGGAATCATGTCAAAGGGATACCTGCACTCTCATGTTCATCGCAGCCCTGTTCACAATAGCCAAGATATGGAACCAACCTAAATGTCCATTGATGGATGACTGGATAAGGAAACTGTGGTATATATACACCATGGAATACTACTCTGCCATAAAAAAGAATGAAGTCTCCCATTCGCAATAACATGGACGAACTTGGAGAAACTTATGTTGACTGAAATAAGCAAAACACAGAGGGATAAATACCACATGTACTCACTCATAAGTGGGAGCTAAGAGAGAAAGAAGGAAGGAAAGAGAGACCACAGTGGTGCCTTGGACTTGCAGAGAGAGAGAACATACCTAGGGATACAAAGTGGAGTGGAGGAAAGGGGAAGGGAGAGGGAGGTTGGGAATAATTGGGTGGGGGACATGGGATACAATCGCAATTTGTGGTAATGGGCATGCTGCCAGTATGGATCTGGCCTTTACATCTTGGGTACAAGGAGTGACAATCAGCTTTGTGTCTCATGAATATTTATAACCAATTTTTAAAAGACAGGTGAGTACAGAACAATAAGATACTTTGAGAGACCACGTTCACATAGCTTTTATTATAGTATATTGCTATATATTGTTATAATTGTTCTATTTTATTATTAATTATTGTTGTTAATCTCTTACTGTGCCTAATTCATAAATTAAACATCATCACAGGTATATATGTGTGTATGTATAGGAAAAAACTTAGTCTATGTAGGGTTTGGTACTATCTGCAGTTTCAGGCATACACTGAGGATCTTGGACTGTATCCCCACAGATATGGGGCACTACTGTAAGTTACAGAGCATCCCAAGAAAATCTATAAATGAATTCATGTAATTCCAGTAGAGAATAAGACATGGGGAAGTCGTGAAGGGAACTGCCCGTTCCCTTCTCCAACTCCCAGCACTGCCTTGAGACTTATCCAGAGGTCTCAGCAGTTTGCCCTCTGTGGATGAAGAGGAAAGCATTTGCCTAAGGAGCCCGTGCAGCTGACACTCCACTCTGCAAAGCCCTCGTGGTTTACATCCATGGTTGTATCAGAAGTCCTCCTAATTCTTGAGGTGGGCAGGGCCAAATGATGATTATTCCTGTTTTCCAGATTTGGAAACCGAGGCCCAGTTTCCTGTGATGACGAGTAGAGTCAGGACCAGAACCGAGTGCCTGCCTCACTGCACCAAGGCTGCCTGCCCAGAATCTGTTATTATC
>NW_007726609.1:759498-760596 GCF_000696425.1 Galeopterus variegatus
AGCACCCGACACCTAGTAGGTGCCCTGAAAAGATTGGTTGGATGATAATTGAATGGATGAGATTTCATGTCTTGGGGCAACATTAACCTAATCTCTATCCTGACCACGCTGATTCTTGGCAATGAGAGAATTTTTCTTCTTTCTTAACAAATCTCATTCAAATCAATCTTGCCTCCAAAGCAGGTGTTGCTTTAAATAGGTGGTTTAATCAAAGCAGTGATGTGAAGGTGCAGAGCACCCTGGATTACCTGCTATGCCACCTCACACTGGCCTGGAAGGAGAGGGCCCTTAGAAAGATCCATCCTGCTTTCTGCAATAACGTAAAAGAAAACTTTCAAATACCACAATTTGCAAATGAAGACCTTTAAAATAATGGGACGGCAGGTCTGGAATGGGATTATTAGGATAATGCAATGTTTAAGTGGCCACTTTTCCTCTCAAGGACCTGCCTGGATTCTGCTGAGCTCATTCCACGAGAGACCTCAGAGAGATCAGTTATGACTTTTATTAAAGTCAAACCAATACCTGTATTCGCAGTCGCCTGGAGGAAATTTCTTTCTGTAACTCTGATTGAAGTTTAATGGGAACTACACAAAGAAAATTTACTTAACCTCCTCACCCATCTCTTCCACGGTGGAAGTCTGTTCATCACGTGCTCTGCTCCCAGGAGACACTATCAAAGATAGCACTTCTCAATTTCATAATATTTTTCAGAGTAAAAGAGGGAAGACAGCTGAAGACCCCAACTACTCCAGAAAACCATGTAGTCGATGTCTGATTTCACCTACAGAAACAATGCAGACGTTTTTCTCAAGAGTGTGCACATTTGTACTTTGCAAATTGCAAAATAAAAAGCATATGAACTCCTAAGAAATTATGTTACATGCATGTGAAAGTACTTGGATACAAAACGCTGGCAAACATGCTTCTGATTTGCTCATATGGCTGGTCAACCTCAATTCCCAGCATGTAGGGCAAGACTGGTACCTGCTCTTATACAGAAAATAAAAACTGTGAGTAGCATCTTTTATTCCCAAGAGAACCAGCCATCATATTATTAACATCTGTTGTGTAGCATTTTATAAATGGAAAGTACTA
>NW_007726609.1:761193-778140 GCF_000696425.1 Galeopterus variegatus
GAGAACCAGCCATCATATTATTAACATCTGTTGTGTAGCATTTTATAAATGGAAAGTACTAAAGAAGCCCACATTTTGGGCTGGCCCATGGCTCACTCGGGAGAGTGTGGTGCTGCTAACATGTTAACACCAAGGCCGCAGGTTCAGATCCCTACATAGGGATGGCCGGTTGGTTCACTGGCTGAGCGTGGTGCTGACAACACCAAGTCAAGGGTTAAGATCCCCTTACTGGTCATCTTTAAAAAAAAAAAAAAAAAAGAAAAGCCCACATTTTTCTTATGAAATTTACACAAACAGAAAAAAGTGTATGAAAAACCTAGATAGACAATTTCCGTAAAATACTAAATGTGAGTACCTATGTGAACATCACCTAAGTTGAGGACCAGGACATTGCCAACACCCAAAGCCCTTCTATGAACCCATTCCTGGTCAACACTGCTTCTTGCCTTCTGACCTTCCTTGCAATTGCTTGTTTGCTTTATTTGATGGTTTTGCTCTCAAAGTACACATTCCTAGACAATGCAGTTTAGTTTTTACTAAATCAAAAATCATACAAAACATACTTCTTTGTGTCTGGCTACTTTGGCTAGCATTTTGTTTTTTTTGTTTTTTTGTTTTTTTTCCTTTTTGTCTTTTTTCGTGACCAGCAACGGATCGCAACCCTCAGTGTCGCGCCTGTACCGGACCGGGACTGGCAACGGGATCGCAACCCTAGGTGTTGCGCCCGCACCTTGCTCAGCCAGTGAGTGGCCGGTCTGTATGTGGGCCGGCCCTAGCATTTTGTTTTTTAAGATTTATCCATGAAACTTAGAAGAGTGTTGCTATATATACTATAGGGATTTGATTTGCTGTTTGATATTTTATGGATACATATACCACGGTTTATTTATTGAGTGTCCTGTCAATGGACATTTGGGCTTGGGTTGTTTCCAGTTTGAGACTATTCCAAACAACACTGCAGTGATATTCTTGCACACATCTGCATGAGTTTCTCTAGCAGGAGCTGACTAAATCTGGCCCACCACCTGCATTTGTAAATAAATTTTATTGGAATATATCCATTCCCATTTGTTCACATATTGTTCATGGCTGTTTTTGCACTATGAATGCAGAATTCAGTAGTTATGACAGAGACCTAATAACTGCAAAGCCAACAACATCTACTATCTGGTCCTTTTCAGAAAAAGTCTGCCAATTCTTGCTCTTGGGCGTATACTTATGAGGGAATTGTAGGATTGCAGGGTTTGCATATTTTTAACCCTACTAGATACTACCAATTTTTTTTCCCAGCAAACTCCTTTTACAATTCTTAGCATTTTATTATGAAAAGATTGTTTCAAAATTTAGTATTGCATATTCAAGACATGATATACTGTACAACTTCAGGGTTTCATCAAAAGGGATGAAAAACTATGAATCATTCTAACTATACCTCACGTTAAATCTCAGATCTAACTATACCTCACGTTAAATCTCAGATACTGAGTGGAAAATAAGGCTTGTAGCTTATCCATTCTTTCAACTCCCGTAGTAGACAACTCTCATTTCCTGGTCTATTTGGTGGGATTGCTGATCCCTTGCTATTTTAGTGTAGTTTCTATACTCCAGATGGCTTCTATTATAATTTTATCACATCTGTGAGGGCCTTATAGAACATATTTAGACCTCGGTGAACCATTAGATCTAATGGCCATTAAGGGTGAAGATGCAAAATCTTCAGTTATAAAAAGTTAAAGAAATACCATGGGTTTTTAGGATATGAAGAACGTAGGTGCCTTTATTCCCTGGTCTCTTCCTCACCATCTTCAAAAGTTTCTCCTCCATTGTTTTTTCTTTCTTGTGGGCTTCTTCTTTTTCTTTTTGGTTTTGTTTTGTTTTTCGGCAGCTGGTTGGTATGGGGATCTGACTGGCTATTGTCAACTGTAGCTTCTTCACACTACTGGGATCCCAATACAAGGTCATTCATGCCACTTTTTGGGTCTGTGAATTCCATGTTATCTGTCTCCTCTCCTGTAAACTGGTGAAGAAGGGCTTACCAGGGACCATGGCAGGAAGCTGTTCACAGATGTGTTTAAAAGCTCACGTATGGTAGTGTTGTTGCCAGTAAGCACGAATACCACCTTGAGGCCTTAAGAAGAGATGCCTTACACGACCACCTGGAGGCCTGCAGGAGGCCACCCAGGCGGCTACCTCAATAGCATTGGATGGCCACTCCACAAAGTACTCTGTTCTTGCTCCCAGTGGTCAGCATCTGCTCTTCCACCTCTTTCATGGACATGGGACCCTAGAAGGCAGTGACCACAGTAAGGGAGGGCCCATGCCTTGGCTCATGGGCTGCCAATACATTCTTAGTATGAACATTTGCTAAGGGCCAAAACTCTGAGGGCCCTGTATCACCAACTGCCTCTGACTCTCAAGGGGGCAAAGTTGGCATGGAGGGGTTTGTTTTTTCCCTCATTAGAAGAAATTGGGACATAGGTAATCCTGGGCTAGTATGGTGGTTTGATTATCATCAACAACTCAGACCTTTATTCTCCACCGTCTTTAGCTAAGGAATCCATCCTTAAACTGGAGATTTAGCCATCAGCTCTGCACTCCAAGTGGCAATTAGAAGGAGGGTGGGGAGGGCCAAAAAGTGCATCCCAGCATCCTTCCCCTTTTTAAGAGCCTTCTAGAAAGTTCCACCCAACAACTTCCACTTACTTCTTATTGGCTGAATTTAGGCTGTGGCTGGTTATTCCTAGCTATAAGGTTAGGTGGGAGGTGGGAGGTGGGAGATGTAGTCTTTTTGTTGTGTACGTCACCACACTGAGTAAAACCAAGAAGGGGAGAGTGGATATTGAATGGGAAAATCGAGGTTTCTACCACATGGAGGGATGCAGTGACATCTGGGGCAAGAGCGCTGCTGGGCCTACAGCAAAGGTCAGCGATGTTCATTGGCAATGAGGCAGCTTTTCTCTCCTCATCGCCTTTACAGGGGACGCATGGTCTCTTACTTTGTGTTCCTCTTCTACCAGCCTGCTGTCTCTGCTGCCTCGTGGTTTTTGCTCCCTATAACAGCACTTGTGGGATTTTGCATGTAGAACCTACTCCATCCTTGATTGTACATTTCAACTTAAATTCTCATCACTGACTAGAGGTGCCGACTCATTTAAATTCTGGAGTTAGGCAGTTTGATTGGCCAATGGCTGGCCTCTGGACAAATGTCCAGCTCTGGTCCAGACGTGTGCTGGAGAAAGGGCAAGGCAAGAACATGTAGAACATGGGATGGCTCTTTTGAGGCTGGGCAGACTATCCCAAAGGGGCTGTGGGCAGGGCCAGTAACTACACCTTCTATTTGTGTACTTTTGTTAACAATAATTATTAAGGGTTTTATAATATTCTATCTGAGACCTCCACGCAGTGGAGATACACAGTTATTTTAAGGTTCCCAGCAGAAAGTTAATCTGGAGTCTGCTCTGGATTTTAAAATTGGCAAATCTGGAAAACTTCCACTTAGAGGATTATGAGATGTTTTTCACTTCTGGAGGGAAACAAGCATTTTTTTTTATTAGAAAGGCCCTTCATTTTCTGAGAAGGACCATTAAGGGGAGGGCTTTCAGTCCGTGCTCTTAACCACTACACTATACTGCAGATGTAAGGGCAGTAGATGTGCCTCACTGTTTTTAGGTAAACACTAAGTGAGTGACATGGCCCAAATATACACTGCGATGTTCAGTGTTTTATACACTACTATAGATCGGCTGTATCTTTAGCAGGATCAGGCCCTTGTAAAGAGATTATTTTTCTAAACATAAATTTATAAAGGACTATGTATCAAAGTCTTTATTCATTTCTTGGGAGATGTCTGTGTAGTTTTCTCAATTAAATGCTATTAAGATCATGAGCCTATGTTCAAAAGGGAGAGACACATATGCCTGATCATCTTTTCTTCTTGCACCAGAAGTGAAAGACTATGAAATGGAACTGCAGGAGATTTGGTACAGTCTTTGAGAAATATATTGTTGGCTACACGACTGCCAGCCAGGCCACAGGAGCCAACCTCACCTTGGGGACGGGGGCAGGGTCTCTATCCCGTAGGAGATAGAGGTTCTCATTCTCACTCTCCTGGGGAGGAGATGAGGTAGGTCTCAAACTAGGAGAAAGAAAGATCTCACCGTCTTTCTAGGGCCTGCAGTCTATGGAGAAGGACATGGTCAGAGGGACTTCCCATCTGTGGAGGTAAACTGGCCCAGGAGCATGGTAGTAGTTCTAGAGTTAGGGAGATGGCCAGGGGTGACTTCTGTGAAGGACATAATTGATGAAACCTATGAGTAGGTGTATCTGATATCCAGCCTTAAGTTTTTATTTCCTTTTGCTAGCCTGCTAGCCTTAGTCTTGCACATATGCACATATTTCTCCCGGTGACCTCCCACCCCAACACACACCATTACTTAGCTGAGTATTCTTTGGGGAAAGTAACAGAAGGTTCTATATTCAGACTTAGGACAA
Source organism: Galeopterus variegatus (assembly GCF_000696425.1). NCBI lineage: Eukaryota > Metazoa > Chordata > Mammalia > Dermoptera > Cynocephalidae > Galeopterus > Galeopterus variegatus. Next base: position 765,685 of record NW_007726609.1, read on the forward strand.
AGCAGTAAAGAACAACTGAGCAGCATGGAGAAACAATTACAGAATAGCAAAAGATGACCTAAGAGAAACTCCTGGTAAGAGGTGGCAATCAATAACTATTATTATTATTATTATTTTTCCTTTTTGTCTTTTTTCGTGTCCGGCAACGGATCATAACCCTCAGTGTTGCGCCCGCACCTTGCTCAGCCAGTGAGCGGAACCGGTCTGTATGTGGGATCTGAACCCTCGGCGGGAGCGCCACCGCACTCCCAAGCAGCGCACTGTAGCAGTGTGCCACCGGGCCGGCCCTCAATAACTATTATTATTTAAATATCTTTAAAAGATAATTGACTTTAAAACAAAAATAATAATAATGATAATAATGATAAGGTGTGTATAGAAGTCAAATATATGACAAAAGCAGCACCAAAGCTGGGACGGGAGAAATGGAAGCATGAGGGTTCTTCAAACAGTTCGTGGAAAGATTCATGTTATCTTCTAATACCATTTTTTCCACAAACTTTTTGAAGTATCCTCATATATTTGTCAAATTCTTCTGCTACATGTGTGGTAGTATACCTTTTGAAGATAGAATGTGGTAGCAACTGCTAATATAACAACAAAGAGTTACAGCTGATGAAGGAGATGGGTAGAATTACAAAAACATAATTAGTTTTTAAGAAGGCAGATAAAGAAGAAAAATAAAACAAAGAACACCTGGGGCAAATAGAAAGCAAAATAGTTGGTAGATTTACACCCAATCATGTAAATAAAAACACTAAATGTATAAGTGGTCTAAATATCCCAAATAAAGGCAGTAGTTATCACATTAGTTTTTTTTAAAAAGACAAGATTCAACTATATGCTGTCTACAAGAAACTCATGTTAAATATAAAGACACAAATAAGTTAAAAGTAAAAAGCTAGGAAAAAGCCCCACATTGTTCCAACCTTGATAAAAAGAAAGTTGGAGTGGCTATATTAATATTAAAGTAGATTTCACAGCAGAAATATCACCAGAAATAGAGTATTCTTTCATAATAATAAAAGGGGCAATTTATCAAGGAGACATAATAATCCCAAATGTTTATGCACCTAGTAACAAAGCAACAAATACATGAAGTAAAAATTGATAGAACTTCAAGAAGAAATAGACAAATCCACAATATTAGTCAAAGATTTCAATGACCCTTTCTCAAGAACTGTTAGAACAATAGACAGGAAAGCAATAAGAAGAATACAGAAGACTTGAACAACACTATCAGCCAACTTATTAACATTTATAGAGTATTCCACTTAACAGCAGAAAAATATGCACAGTTACTTCAAAAAAGTTAATCGAAAAATGGAATTAAAAGATAATATGCATCTTTCCACAAACTTTTTGAAGACCCCTTGTACATTCAAGTGTACAGGAACATTCATCATGATAGACCATATTCTGGACTACAAAGTGAATCTTAATACATTTAAAAGAATTCAAGCTATCAAAGTATGTTCTCATATTACAATTAAGTTAAATTAGAAATCAATAACAAAAAGATATTTGGAAAATCTCCAAATATTTGTAAGTTAAATAGCACACTTCTAAATAACCCATAGCTTAAAGAAGAAACAAAAAAGGAAACTAGAAAGTATTTTGACTAGAATATAAATGAAAATGCACCATATCAAAATTGTGGGATGTGGCTAAGGCAATACTTAGAGAGAAATTTATAACATTAAACTCCTTTATTAAAAAGAAGAATGCTCTCAAATAAATGGGCTCAGCTTCCACCTTAAGAAACTTGAAAAAAAAGAGCAAGTGAAATCCAAAGTAAGCAGAAGAAAAGAAATAATAAAAATCAAAGTGGAAATTAATGAAATAGAAAACAAAACAGTAAAGAAAATCAATGAAACCAAGAGCTGGTTCTTTGGAAGAAAATAAAAATATTAAATCTCTAGCCAGATGTATTTGAGAAGAAAATAAAAGTATTTAATCTCTAGCCAGATGTATCAGAAAAAAAGAGAGAAGGAAAAACTTCATCAGTTACTAGGAAAATGCAAATTTAAACCACAATGAGAAACCTCTACACATCTACTGAAATGTCTAAACTTAAAAAGACTAACCATACCAAGTATTGGCAAAGATGTGAAACAACTAGAACGCTCATTCATTTGCTTCTGATGCAAATGCAAATGGTAGAACCACTGTAAAAAGAGTTAACAGTTTCTTAAAAGGTTAAACATTCACCTACCATATAAGTTCATCATTCCACTCGTAGATACTCGGGAGAAATGAAAGCATATGTCCATACAAAGACTTGTGCATTAATGTTCATAGCATCTTTATTTATAATAGCTAAAAACTGGAAACAATTCAAATGTCCATCAACAGGTAAACAAATAGACAAATTATTGTGTATTCATAGAGTAGAATACTACTCTGTGATAAAAAGGAAGCAAGAATATAAATGAATCACAATAATAATGTTGAGCAAAAGAATCCAGATGACAACAGCAGCAAAGAGTTCATATTATATAATTTTATTTATACAAAATTCTAAAAATAAAAACTAAATTATAGTGGCAGAAAGCAAATCAGTGGTTGCCTGGAGATGAGAGGTAGGCAAGGAAGGGCAGAGAGGAGGGGTTATGGAGGAGAACAGTAAAACTTTTGGGCCTGATGGACATGCTCATTTTCTTGACTGTGGAAATGGTTTCACAGGTGTATACATAGGTCAAGATTTACCAAATTATACACTACGAAATGTATAGTATAAATATATAAATTGTATGCCAACTATACCTCAATAAAGCTGTTAAATGCTCAAAAACGTCAGAAAAGACCAAGCAGATTTCAAGAACCAAAAGAACTACAAAAATAAAATATAATAATTGCAACAGAAAACTCAATAGATGAAAAACATAGCAACTGACTAGATGCAAATGAAGAGGGAATCAGTGAACTGGAAGAGGGAACTCAAGATGTTATCTGGAATACATCAGGAACAATAGATAGAAGAATCAGGCAAAAGGAATATATTAAAGAAAATTTAGATGAAATAAACATTCCTAGAAAACATGACTTATCAAGAAGAAATAGGAAACTTGAATAGTCCTAAAATCATTAAAGAATTTTGAATTAATAGTTAAAAGTCTTCTTATAAAGAAACCTTCAGAAGGTTTTCTGAGTGGGTTCTACCAAACATTCAAGGGAACAAATAATTCTGACTCTCTGTAAGTATTCTGAAGTATGAAAGAAAGAGAGGAGTTTCTACCTGCTTTATGAAGTTAACATAATCATGATACCAAAACCTGACAAAACAATGTGAGAAAGGGAACTCACAGACCCTGCTTGCTCATGAATCACAGGTGCAAAAGTTTTAAACAAAACTTTAGCAAGTGGCATCCGGCAATGTATATAAATGATAATACATTTTAACCAAGTGGGTAACTCCAGGAATTCAAGGTTGGTTCAACACAAGGAAAAATCTTTTCATGTAATTCACAACATTAGCATAAAAAAGGACTTGTTTAGCTAGGAAAACTCCTTTTTGTCCTCCTATTATTTCTTTTTAGTTGTCACATGGGCATGCAGCTGTGGCTCCAGCAGGTGTCATGAACCATGAAGTGACCTTGAGAAGGAAGACACACTGAGTATTGCAAAGCAGAAAGATAGGAGCCTGAATTCCTGATGGTACCAAGGAGCCACCATACCAGCCTTGGACTATAGACTTTCTGACTTGTCTGTAATAGACAAATAGTAGCTTATCTGAGCCACTGTCATGCTTTTAAAAAATTAAATTAGCAGACCAAATCCTAATTGATTCTGACACCCAAAGGAGATTAATGGAGGTGAAGGTATCAGAAAAGGCTTCAAAAAGCACATGACATTTGAGTTTGGACTTGAAGAATAAGTAAAACCTTACCAGATAGGAAGGATTAGAAAGGAGGAAGACACTCTATAAACAATAATTGCAGTGTAGAAAGGTGCAAGGCATGAAAAAAAGTGTTGTTCAGAAAATAACAAGATGAGAGTAACACATATATTCCTTGGATATTCTGTTTGGGACTTAGGCTTGAGCTGGGACAGGGGTTGAATTGAACTGGAGGAGAGCAGGGTCACTTTGCAGCTCCATTACATGCAAACCAGCACCTCAGGGGGGAAGACAGTGACCTTTTGCAGACCCATGTGAGTAAACAGATATTAGCCAGGCAGGACGCAACTCAATGAGGGGCAGTGAGTCCTTGACTTACAAGAAGGTGATTTGAGCTCAAGTCTTTGCCTACGCAGCTGAGAATGTGCTTTAGACAAAAGTGACCACATCAGTCTTTTTCCCTGGCGGCTCTGTGCAGGTCATGCTGTCTAAGTGCCCTGCACCACTGAGGTGAGTCCCCCAACAGTAAAGTTCCTGAAAAAGGAAGACTCTGTAGAGGAGCAGAGAAAGGACTAACATTTTCCCCCCAAGAATCAGTAACCTTTATGGTAAGTCAGACCCTGTGGCACCCAATAGCACACTGCCATATACATTCCAATTTTTTGAGACTATCATAGCATAATTATCAATTGTGCTCCTTTCACTCCCAACAGTATACTGCTTTGGATAATAAGTTCTGTGATCACCCTACTCATTTGTGTAAGGACTTTATACAGGAATACCTTCATAAATATAAAAACCTTTGCTAATGCCTTTTCCCATTCAGAGAATAAACAAATCACTACCACTTCCCTTTCTCCCAAAGAGATTTGGGGATCAAAGAGAAACTTCTGGGGGATGTATTATTTGATCCTAGTGTTTCAGAGAGAGACACCAGGAAGGAGGGAAATACTTCTACAGCATAATAAGACCACTGTTATTTTGCATAGAGTATGGTCAAAATCGTAATAGCCAGAAGAATGTGAATTTCTCAGATGAGACTAGGCTGTGTGATCTTTCAAAGAAAAGTGAAACTTGTAACAAGAAGATGTGATTGCCCTTGTTAATTCAAGAAAAATGTAGCTACAGGCCTCACTGATGGGAGATGCTGAATTAAAGTTAAAATAGCTCCTTTCTTCTAGACATCCCCACCACTAAGACAATCAGAGGAAGGGAGCCCCAGCCCCCACACCAGTACCAGCAGGCACCCAGGAGGTGAAGACTCTTTCCATACCTTCCCCCCAATAGTGGCTAAAGTTTAAGGTATCTGAGTTTTCATGGCATAGAGTGAATAGGAATTATAATGCCGTTTTTCGGATGGAGATATTGAAAGTCAGAAGGTAAGCTGACTTGCTCGAGTGGCAGAACTGGAGCTTGAGTTTAGGACATTCCTCAATGAAGAAAGAAAATGGTTAAAGAGACTCCAAGGTCCCTAGAGAAAACCTATGGCCTGAGAAATGACTGGGATAACTGGGATTTTAAGCTTGAAGATAAAGGAGACTTAGAGGCACAGGATACGATTGGTGTCCTAAAATCTGTGATGGCTGCCATATGGGAAACAAGTTAGACCTATGCAGGTTGAATCCAGACAGCAAAGCAAGGAATAATGAAGGGAAGGTGAAAGGACGCAATTCAATACAAAGAGAAGGAAACTAACATTTCCTGAATACCTATCTATGCCAGGCATTTCACGTGTGTATTCTTACTTAATTCTCACAAAGAGGGGGGCAAACTTGTGAAGTAGATATAATCCTTATTTCGAAAAGAGGGTAATGGCAGAGTAGCTTGTATTGTACTAACTCTCCTGCTGATACTAATTATAAACTCTGGACAAAACAGAAAAAAAATAACAGTTTGAAGGTACTGGAAAATTATCAATATCAGGCAGAAACTAGAGAGGATTTGATCCGTAATAGAAGGAAACCACACTGGGTGAGATCTGGTTTATCCAGCCTTTCACTCAGGGAAGCCCCCATCTAAGTGTGGTAAGACACTTCAGAGAGAGCTGAGCAGAAAGCTGCAGTTGGATTGAACAGTCAGATGATGGTTATTGGATCTGCCAGAGATGCTGGAAATTGAAGGGGGAAATCCCAGAAAGGAAGAAGCCACAAGAGGGGAGCCCCCCAAATCTGCATACAGATTCCCCTCAAATCGTTGGCTGATACTTAAACCCTGAATGTGTGGGGTGAGACTGCCAGACACCTATGGGGTAAAACAATAGCTGGAATTCTGAGAGGGGAAAAAAAGAAAACAGAACTGAGCAGAGGATTCAGTAGCTGCTGACCACGGAGGCAGAGTTTAAAGTTTGAATCCCTCCACATGAGAGGGCCTTGGTAAGTACCTCGAGCTTTTCACTGAAACCCCAGAAGGGCCACAACCTAGGATTAAATGCCACATCTCAAGATTAAGGAATTTGCCCTAGTACTAAGAGAAAAATCAAAACAGACTTTCTCTAACAAAGCCTAAAACCAAGCCCCTACAAGACCAAGGGGATCTGACATAATTTAAATGCTTTCTAGAACAAAACTCACTCTTCAGAGAAAGATAACAGAATGCAGGGTTCTCTATGTATAATTAAAAAAAATTTTTAATTGCTATACATGTGAGGAGACAGAAAAATGTAACTCAGTGAAGAGAAAAAATAGTTGATAAAAACAGTGACAAATGAACCAGATATTGAAAGTAGCAGAAGGGAACTGCTAAGCTCTGAATGTTCGTGTCCCCCCCAAATTTACATGTTGAAACTTAATCACCAATGTGATGGTATTTGGAGGTGATTAGATCAGGGCAGAACCCTCATGGGAATTAGTGCCCTTATAGAAGAGACTCCAGAGAGCTGGCTAGTCCTTTCCACCATGTGAGGATACAGCAAGAAGGCACTGTCTAAGAAAGCAGATCGTCATCAGACACAAATCTGCTGGCACCTCAGTCTTGGATTTTCCAGCCTCCAGAACTGTGAGAAATAAATTTCTGTTGTCTATAAACCACCCAGTTTAAGGCATTTTTGTTATAGTAGCCCAAATGGTCTAAGACAGGAATTTAAAAATAACTATGACAAATATAACAACAAATCTATAGGAAAAATATATTTAATGTATGAAGAGATGAGGGATTTGAGAATAAATAGGAATACTATAAAAAAGAACCACAAGGAAATTCTAGAACTGGAAAATGCAATATCTAAAATATAAAATAAAAATTCATTAGAAAGTATCATGGTAGATTGCACTAAGAAGAAGATAGGACCAACGAACTGGAAGACAGATCAATGGAAACCAACAAAACAGAAGTATGGAGGGGGAGAGAGTTTGAAAAACAATTAACAGAGCCTCAGTGATTTGTGAAACAGCATCAAGTGGAGAAGCAAATGAGCAATTGGAGTTCCAGAAGGAAGGGAGCAAGAGATTATAACAGCAGGAAAAATATTTGAAGAACTATTCATCAAATATTTTCCAAATTAGATCAAAAAAAGAAACCCACAGATCCAGAAAGCTCAACACAACTCCAAAAAGATAAATACAAAGAGAATCACAGTAGGCACATCAAAGTTAAACTCTGGAGAACACAAGTAAACAGAAAATGTGAAAAGCAGCCAGTGATAGCTGATTTCTCATCAGAAACAATTAAGGACTGAAGACATCATTAAAATGCTAAAAGAAAAACCTTGTCAACCTAAAATTCTATATCAAGTGAAAATAACTTACAAAAATAAAGATAAAATAAAGATATTTTCGGATAAATGAAAGGCAAGATAATATGTCATCGGGTTACCCGACTATAAGAAATGCTAGTGCTCACTTTGGCAGCACATATACTAGAATACCTAATTAGCATGGCCCTCACACAAGACACACATATTTGTGAAGGATTCCATATTTTCAGGCCAGGAGAGAATGGGATGATATATCAAAGTACAGAAAGAAAAATACTGCCAGCCAAGAATACTGTACCGGCAATCATGTCCTTCAGAAATGAAGGTGAGATAAGGACTTCCCCAGACAAACAAAAGCTGAAGGAGCTCATCATCACTAGACCAGTCTTACAAGAAGTGCTAAAGGGAATTCTTCAAGCTGAAAGAAAAGGAGCTAATCAGAAGCCTGAAAACATATGAAAGTATAAAACTCACTGGTAAAAGTAAATACATAGTCAAACTCAGAATGGTCTAATATTGTAATGGTGTTGTGTAAATCACATAGGTCTATAATATGAAGCTTAAAGGGCAAAACCATTAAAAATACTAATAGCTAAAATAATTTCTTATGGGATATACAAGTATCACATAAAAAGGTGCGAATTGTGACATCAAAAACATAAAACATGGAAAGAAAAGAAAATGTGGGTGAGGAGCGCTATAATATGAAGCTTAAAGGGCAAAACCATTAAAAATACTAATAGCTAAAATAATTTCTTAAGGGATATACAAGTACCACATAAAAAGGTGCGAATTGTGACATCAAAAACATAAAACATGGAAAGAAAAGAAAATGTGGGTGAGGAGCAAAAATGCAGAGTTTTTATATGTGATCAAAATTAAGTTGTTATCAGCTTAAAATCGCCAGAAAGAAAATCAGTAAGAAAACATTGGACATGAACTACACTTTACATCAAATGGACCTAGCAAATACATACTGAACATGCCATCGAACAGCAGCAGATACACATTTTTCTGAAACGCGCATAGAACATTCTCTAGGATAGATGTGTTAGGCCACAAAACAAGTCTGAACAAATTTAAGAAAATTGAAATCATATCAAGTATCTTTTCTGACCACAGTGGTATGAAACTAGAAATCAACAGTAGGAGAAATTTTGGAAAATTCACAAATAAATGGAAATTAAACAACATGCTCCTGAATAACCAATGGTTCAAAAAAGAAATTAAAGAGGAAATTAAAAAATATCTTGAGACAAATGAAAATGGAAATACAATATAGCAAAACTTACAGGGTGCAGCAAAAGCAGTTCTAAGACAAAGGTTTATAGCAATAAACACCTACATCAAAATATGAAGAGAAATCTTAAATAAACAATCTATCATTACACCTCAAGGAACAAGAAAAAAAAGAAGTTAAGTCCAAAGTTAGTAGAAGAAAGAAAATAATAGAGATCAGAGAATAAATAAATGAAACAAAGATAGACAATAGAAAAGATCAACAAAATAGACAAAACCTTTCACTAGACTAAGAAAAAAGACAGAAGACTCAAACGAAATCAGAAATGAAAGAGGAGACACTACAACTGATACCACAGAAATGAAAATGATCATAAGAGACTACTATGAGCAATTATACACCAACATATTAGGTAACCTAGAAAAAATGGATAAATTACTAGAAACATACAACCTACTAAGACTGAATCATGAAGAAATAGAAAACAAGTAAGGAGACTGAATCAGTAATAAAAAGTCTTCCTTTAAAGAAAAGCCCAGGACCTGATGGCTTCACTGCTGAATTCTACCAGACATTTTTAAAAGAACTAATTCCAATCCTTCTCAAACTCTTCCAAAAAATTAAACAGGAGAGAATGCTTCAAACTCATTTTATGAGTCTAGCATTACCCTGATACCAAAGCCAGAAAAGGACACTACAAGAAAAGAAAATTACAGGTCAATATCCCTGAGGAACAGAGATGCAAAAATCTTTCACAAAATAATACCAAACTGAATTCAACAGCCCATTAAAAGGATTATTATTCATCATGGTCAAGTGGGACTCATCTCTGGAGTGATTTTTTTCACACAAAAAAATCAATGAATATGATATACCTCATTAATAGAATAAAGGACAAAAACCATAAGATATGTTTGTCCCCACAAAGCTCATGCTGAAATCTGATCCCCAATATGGCAGTGTTGGGAGGTAGAGCCTAGTGGGAGGTGTTAGGGTCATGGGGCTGGATCCCTCATGAATAGATGAATAACCTCCCTGGGGAGTCAATGAGCTCTCAGAAATGGATTAGTTCCTGTGGGAGCTGGTTGTTGAAAGGAGCCCAGCACCTCATCTCTACCTCTTTCTTGCTTATCTCTTGCCATGCGATCTTCTTGCACATGTTGGCTGGCCTTTCACCCTTTGCCATGAATGGAAGCAGCCTGAGGCCCACTCCAGATGCAGCTGCCTCAGAATCACGAGTCAAATAAACCTTTTTTCTTTATAAGTTACCCAGTCTCAGGTATTTTGTTACAGTGACACAAAAACGGATTAATAGACCATATGATCATCTCAATGCAATAAAAGCGTTTAACAAAATTTAACATCCTTTCATGATAAAAACTCTCAACAAATTAGGTATAGAAGAAATGTACCTCAACACAATAAAGGATATATTCAACAAGCCAGCAGCTGACATCATATTGAATGGTGAAAATTTTAAAGCTTTTTCTCTAAGATCAGAAACAAGACAAGGATGCCCACTCTTGCAGCTTCTATTCAACATAGTTCTGTAAGTCCTAGCCAGAACAATTAAGCAAGATAAATAAAAAGGATACAAATCAGAAGAGAAATTAAGTTGTTCCTGTTTTCCCACTCCTACATAGGAATGCAGAACCCTGGTAGAGCCTGACAATAACCCTGAGTTGAGGAGGCAGAATTGGAGGTCCAGAAAAACCAAGGCATCTAGAATCCACGCCCCCCCCCTTTTTTGCAGTGTATTGAAGAGGAGAGCTGCACACACTGAAAACTTTAGAAATCTATAGAAGTTTCCATTGGGTATTCAACTGAGTACAGAACATGCATATGAGAACTATCTGAGACAAAGAAAAGAATCACGCAAAAGATTCGAGGAAACGGTGCCTGCAACTCACAAGAATGGGAATAGAGCCTATTTGCAGTAGAAGAGTGAACAACTTCATAAGTCATGAGAAATCAGTTAGAGTACTAAGTAGGGTCTTGCCTCAGTAGTGGGAAAAATTAACTCTAGACTAAACACTGCTCTGGTCCCAGAAAACAGGGCTTAAAGCAAGAACCAAATATATCAATCTGTTTCCGAGTAACATAACCACATCTCCAAACAAAGCTCAAGAATACTTTGGGGAATACAAATATATTCAGCACCCAACATGGTAAAATTTATAATATCTGGCATCTAGTAAAAAATTATCAGGCACACAAGAAACCAGGAAAATAAAACCCATAATAAAGAGAAAAATCAATCAAAACTGACTCAGAAATGACACAAATGATAGAATTAATAGACGAGCACATTAAAACAGTTATTATGACTGTATTCCATAGGCTCAATAGGCTAGAGAAAAGATTAAATATTAAGTAGAGACATGAAAGATATCAGAAATATACAAACCAAACTTCTGGAGAAGAAAGCAACCATGTCCGAGATAAAAAATACAGTGAATGGGATTAATATCAGATTAGGCATTTCAGAGTGAAAAAGTAGTAAATTTGGAGACATAGAAATGGAAACTACCAAAAATGAAGCACCCAAACAGAAAGACTTTTAAAAAACCCAGAGCAACAGTGATAACTTCAAGGGGTCAAATATATGTGTAATTGGGGTACCCCCAAAATGAATAGGACAAAAAAAGATTTGAAGAAATAGTGACTAAATGTTTCAAATTTGATAAAATTATAAGTCTACAGATTTGAGAATGTCAATGAACATCAAAACCAGGAAATATGAAGAAGCTATACTATATCATAATCACATAGCTTTAAACCAGTGACGAAGATGAAATTGGAAAAGCAGAGAAGAAAGATACACTACATACAGAGCAACAAAGATAAGGATGACAGTGGATTTTTTGTCAGAAACAATGTAAGCCAGAAGACGGTGGTGTGATGCCGATAAAATAATGCAAGAAAAAAAAATCTGTCAACCTAGAATTTTTTACTAAGCAAAAATTCTTTAAAAAGTTATGGCAAAATAAATATTTTTTAGACATACAAACACAGAAAGAATTCATTAGCACCAAACTGACAGAATAAGAAATGTAAAAGAAAGGTCTTCAGGCAGAAAAATAAAATGATGATACCAGACGGAAACCTAAACCTGTGCCGGGGATCAGCAAATATTTTTTAGACATACAAACACAGAAAGAATTCATTAGCACCAAACTGACAGAATAAGAAATGCAAAAGAAAGGTCTTCAGGCAGAAAAATAAAATGATGATACCAGACAGAAACCTAAACCTATGCCGGGGATCAGCAAATTATGGCTCATAAGCCAAATCTTACCTAATGCCTCTTTTTGTGAACAAAGTTTTATTGAAACACAGGCAGGCCCACTCATTTAGGTATTGTCTATGGCTGCTTACGTGCTATAGTGGCAGAGTTAAGTAATTGCCCGTGCCTCGCTCAGCCAGTGAGCGGGAACCGGTCTGTATGTGGGATCCGAACCCTCAGTCGGGAGCGCTGCCGCGCTTCCCAAGCGGCGCACTTATGCAGTGCACCTCCGGGCCGGCCCCCTAATGCCTCTTTTTGTGAACAAAGTTTTATTGAAACACAGGCAGGCCCACTCATTTAGGTATTGTCTATGGCTGCTTATGTGCTATAGTGGCAGAGCTAAGTAATTGCAACAGAAAATGTGTGGTCTGCAAAGCCTAAAATATTTATTACCTGGTCCT
>NW_007726609.1:778949-779526 GCF_000696425.1 Galeopterus variegatus
ATGTATTCTATATTTGTTTTAGTTTTGTTTTTTGGCTACTGGCTGGTATAGGGACCTGAATCTGTGACCTTGGTGTTATAAGGCTGAACTCTAAACAACTGAGCTAAATGATCAGCTCAAAGATGCATACTAAATCTCTTAAGCAACCACTAAAATAACACTGCAAAAAGTACGCTTTGGCTAATAATTCAACAAAGGATATAAAATTAGACCAAAGAAAATATTCAAACCAAAAGAAGACAGAAAAAAAAGAAAAGAGGAGCAAAGAACAACTGGGGCAAATATAAAACAAATAGGAAGATGGTAAATACAACCATATCAATGATCACATGAAATATAAATAGTCTAAACATTCCAGTTAAAAGGCAGAGATTCTCAAATTAGATTAAAAAAGCAGTACCCAAGTACATGCTACCTGCAAGAAACCCACTTTTATATGTGTGTGTGTCTATGCTTAGAAATATATAAATAGTTTAAAAATAAAAGGAATTTATGGTAGCACTAATCAAAAGAGAGATGAAGTGGCTACATTAGTATCAACATAGATTTCACACAAAAAAACTATTAGGGATAAGGA
>NW_007726610.1:0-36934 GCF_000696425.1 Galeopterus variegatus
AGAGAGAGGAGGTGCCAGGGTCTTTTTAAGCAACAAGCTCTCGTGGGAACTAATAGAGCGATAACTCACTCATTACACCCCCCTCCCCCAGAGAGAGCACTAATCCATTCATGAGGGATCTGCCCCCATGACTCATTCAGTTTCCAACACTGCCACATTGGGGATCAAATTTCCACATGAGTTTTGGAGGGGATGACACATCCAAACTCCATCATGCCCCCATTATGGAAAACACTGTGTAGGTTCCTTAAACAACTACAGATAGAATTACCATATGATCCAACAATTCCACTACTGGGTATACACCCAAAGTAATGGAAATCATCATGTAGAAGGGATGATACCTGTACTCCCATGTTTATCACACCTCTATTTACAATAGCCAGGGTATGGAACCAATCTAAATGATCACTGATGGATGACTGCATAAGAAAATGTAGTATACATACACAATGAAATACTACTCAGTCATAAAAAGAATGATATTGGGCTGGCCCATGGCTCACTCGGGAGAGTGTGGTGCTGATAAAAAGAATGATATTATGCCATTTGCAGCAATTTGGATGAGCTTGGAGAAAACTATGTTAAGTGAAACAACCCAGGTGTAGAAAGAGAAATACCACATGTCTTCATTCATAAGTGGGAGCTGAATAAATAAATAAGAAAGAAAGAAAACAACCATCACAATAATACATTGAACTTTTAGAAGGAGAGAATAGAACAGTGATCACTACAAGTGGAAAGGGGAGGGGAAGAAGACGGGGTTTAATGAGAAATTAATGAGACATTGGTTAATGGACACAAAGAAAGATTACATATTTTAATAATAAATAAGCTAACTCTCCTGATTTGACCATCACATATTATACACAACTACAGATAGTCAATTTGTACCCAACAAATATGTATAATCAATTATGCTTCAATAAAAAAGAAAACAAAAAACAGAAAAAGTCAACTCAATTCTTCTGCACTTTGTTTATAAATTGAAATTAAGATTCCTAGAAGACATTGGCTCAAAAGATTTATGGTTAAAATGACACTACACTGATTTTACAGATGGGCCACTGGTCAAAGCAGATGTCATAGAGGTGGTCTAACTTAGTCCCTTATAACAAAACTATAAAATCCATAGCAAAATAGACTGTCTTGGTGTCTAGGCCCTCAAAGCCTATATTCTTGCCAAAATCTCAAAATCAATTTTATACATTATATTTTATTTACATTCAACTTCCAGTTCTAATTCAGTTTTCAACAGACATTGGGTTATAACCCTGTTGCCTGGCTCTACAGAGCTAACGGCGAATTTCAATGGTTTCTCTGGTCTCTTGAGAGCATTCTAAAGTGGACTACATTTTCCTTTTAAAATACCCATTTTTCCCAACACCTAATGAATTCACAAACACTTAGTTCTCAAAGATGCATAATGAATCCTTGAAAGTTTTGATAAAGCAATAACCACTGAACTAACATTTCAAAGTTGAAACAAATGAAGGCTTAAAAGAGTTACCTGAGGAATACAATGATGGAGCTGGCTAGCCTCCTGCACACGGCCTCCCTCAGCTTCCTTTTGCAGGGAGCTACGTTAAGACACTGTTAAAGATAGACCAGGCAAGTATTTTTGCTGGTTTGTTTGTTTGTTTGTGTATTATTCAGCAAAAATCAAAGCCTTTGTGTGTGGGAAGAGGAAGGGAGGGAAGGGAAAGAAAAACAAGGCAAGGCAAGGTGAGAGGCAGACTTGCTTTTCATGAGAAATAATGAGTGGGTGAATCAGCCCCATCACACAAGCCGTCTGACCACATCCTGGCTTCCCAATACCACATAGAGGCTACGGCACAAGACAGGCAGTGTGCCATTTGGCTTTCTTAGCTAACACTGCCCATCAGCATATTATCCTGACATTCCTACAGTGTTACTACTGTACTATCAAAAAGAAAAAGGTTAGCAGGCAAGGCATATTTAAAGTTATTTCATTAAGGCTGACAGCTTTAAACTGTGCTTCCTAGGAGAGGAAAAGAAAACAACCTTGTTATCAGACAATTACATGCTAGTCCTCAAATACCAAATGGCTCTTAAATTTTCCTTTATGTACTTTACTACATTTACTTGCCTTTCTTTCCTGGAGCATCTGATTCAGAGACAATAGCAGTTATAGAAGGTGTTGCACTGCTTAAGATCTATTCACACATAAACACCAGGTCTCAGTGAGAAAGTAGACATGCCAATTCTTGAAATCCCCAAATCACAGATATTCTCAAGAATCCATCTAACTTGGTGCTATAGTCTGAATGTTTTTGTCCCCCCCAAATTCATGTATTGAAACCTAATCCCAATGTAATAGTATTAAGAAGAGGGGCCTCTAGGAGGCAGAGTTCTCATGAGTGGGATTAACACCCTTATAAAAAAGGCATTAAGGAGCTTGTTTGCCCCTTCTGCCGTGTGAGGACTCAGCAAGAAGGCACCATCAGTGAAGCAGAAGGCGAGCTCTCACCAGACACCATGTCTGCTGACCCCTTGATCATGGACTTTCTAGCCTTTAGAACTGTAAGAAAGAAATTTCTGTTGTTTTTAAGCTACTCAGTTTAAAGTATTTCTGTTATAGCAGCCTGATTAGACTAAGACACTTGGTGTGAAAGAAGATGTTGAGGATGAATGTGCCATTAAAAGTTCCTTAAGCCACCGTCAGTCTTCTGTCTCTCCAAAGCTACTAAGTCTTTATTTTACTGTCTCTCACTTCTCACTTTGTCTCCATGTATTTTGCTCTGGATTTTCTTGCCTTTCTTTTCCTTCTCTCTGGAGACATCATGGAATATTATTAGAAACAGCATGGACTTTGGTGATATACTAACCCAGATTCATAATCTTGGTTCTTTGTTCTCATGAGAACTTGGGCAATTAGCTTAGCCACTCTGTACCTCAGTTTTCTCATCTGTAAAATAGGTATGTTTATGACTACATCATAGTTTTGTTGAGAGTATTAAATGAGAGTACATGTGTAAAAAAACTACACATAGAAAATACTTGAATATTGTTTCCACCACAACAGCCATTGAAGAGTAGCAGCCATGGCTCTGCGCTACCCCATGGTTGTGGGCCTCAACAAGGGCCACAAGGTGACCAAGAATGTGAGCAAGCCAAGGCACAGCCGCTGGCATGGTCACCTCACTAAGCATACAAAGTTCGTGTGGGACATGATCCGAGAGGTGTGTGGCTTTGCCCCATATGAGCATCGCGCCATGGAGCTGCTCAAGGTCTCCAAGGACAAACAGGCCCTCGAGTTTATTAAGAAAAGGGGGCACACATCTGTGCCAAGAGGAAGTGACAGGAGCTGAGCAATGTCCTGTCTGCCATGAGGAAAGTGGCTGCCAAGAAGGACTGAGCCTCCTCTCCCCTCTGTGCAGAATAAAACCTTTACAGGGAAAAAAAGAAAGAAAGAAAAAAAGAAAATACTTGAATATTAGTCTAATTCCCTGCTTCCCTTTGTGAGGTCTCTATGTCAGGCAACTCCCTTACTCTGCTTAAATAACTGCATCTTTTTGCATAATTCTTTTGGTGCCTCACAGGGCTAACAAGAAAGTGTGCACATCCCTCTGCCTTTAGGCAGAGTCCAAAATGCCAAGTATCAAAGTGCTTACAAGGATGGGATTTATGCCAGATTGCTTGAGTTCAAACCCCGGCTCTGTCTCTTACTGTTCCCTTTCTAAAGTTAACTTCTTTTTTGCCCAATTTCCCCATTTGTAAAAGTAGGATAATAATTATCCTACCTCACAGACTTAGGTGAAGATGGAATTAGTTATTTCATGTGCCTGGCACATGATAGGTACTCAAATAAATGTGTATTGTTAAAAATCAGATGTTACCTTCTCAGCTAGATCCTCCCTGACTACCCTATTTAAAATAGTAGTCATCACCCTTTCTCTTTTATCTTACCTTGCTTCATTTTTATTCTTTATAATTATCATCTGACAAAACATATATTTGTTTATATTTGTTTATTTTTGTCTCACTTCCACAAAAGCATGGACTTTATTTTCTTTAATGCCCAACACCTAGAATAGATCCTGGAACATAGTAGGCACTAAATAAACATTCATTGACTGGATGAATGAATTTTGTATAAAGGATTCCAACGAGAGGAGAATCTCAGATCTTTCAGGATGAGGGAGGCCATAACTTCAGCATGGGAGCCTTACTATTGTCCACTGATCCTCTACCAAGCCAGAGCATCCTGAAAGCTAAACCCTCTGGGTGACTGAACACTTGACTTCTCTCAGTTACAGGCATAAACTTCTGCTTATCTGACATCTTGGCTACGAGGCCTGTAATTAAATTCCTAAGGTGTCCCATATTATGTGGCTTTGTATATGTGTGTGCTTTCTAGGCTTTATTTTATTTTTAATTGACAAATAATAATTGTATATATTTATGGGATACAATTTGATATTTTGATACATATATACATTGTAGAATGATCAAACCAGACTAATCAACATATCTGTCACCTAAAATACTAATCATTTCTTTGTGGTGAGAGCATTTAAAATTCACACTTTTGGCTATTTAGAAATATATAGTATATTATTATTAAGTATAGTCACTGTGCTATGCAATAACATTTTTTTGTGCATTTTAAAAATAATTTTCCTTCCTTTAAATTTTCTTCTCAGGTCAAAATATTTTAAGTGATTTATCATCTTAATAGAGTAACACTGGGTCTCAAATCTTGCCTATTCCTTTTTAGTAATAGAGCAGCAAAGCAGATTTAACAGGTAGGCGAAAGTCAGAGCACCTCAATATTTAATGGGAGTGGGGAGCAAAAGGGATTCAAGCCAAGTGTCCTCAGCTATCTCCATTGGCCATGTCTTGAAAACCCCAGGAATACTGAAGTGCTACTCCTCACAGTCAGCATGTTTTCTACTCTAACCCTGAGAACTTCTGTTGACTTTGTACCTTGCAGGTATTGTCCATTTGGTATTTGTGAAATCTATTACCCTCTTTTTTAAATTTTAATTTATCAATATACAATGTAGTAGATTTTCGTGTCCCTTTACCAATCTATTACCCTCTTCTGATGCGAAACCCTGCATTGTCCGCAAAGCTTCTCTTCTGATTTCTGCATAGCACTTACTTTTAAGAAGTGTATTGTCACAAAGGTCAATGGGAAGACGGGATTAGGCATTAGCTCAGGGAGAAGTCAGGCTACTGTGCAGTGGAAAAATGAAGGAGAGACATTCTATCTACCTGAGTATTAGAAGAAATAGCTCTGAGCTTTAGCATTACTCATATATGCTTTATATGTATGAACTTCAAGTGGCAATAATGAATATAACTCTTCCTGTTGAAAAATATTGATTCTTCTGTGTTGGTGGAAATCTCAAGTCCATTTGGATTTGATAACTACCAGCTATGACTTATTAAGAGTCCACATGCCCCCCAGCATGTATGGCCTCTTGGGTAACTCCTTTCTTATCCACCTACCAAGTCTAGGCCAAGGCTTTCAAAGCAAAGATGGATCAAAGAAGATTTCTGCCAGTGCTTCATCACTTTAGATCTGTCTCCCAAGGTGAAGCTGAACCTTAATAGCTTCTGAAGGTGAGCTGTGACCATTAACATTTACCTGGCCACATCTTTATTAATGGTTAGCATCCATATCTCAGTGAGTTTATGGTATGAGAGTGTCCCATCTCTTTCAGTACTGTAATACTCCAGAACTGTTCTAAAGATCCATGTTGTGGACCAATTTATAGGTAAGACATTCTACTACTGACATTTTTCTGGAGAATAAAATCTCTTTTTTGGGTCTAAATCTGACCTAGCTTAGGGATGACGGATTTTTTTGGCGCAAGTGAATCATGATGAGCTAACTTTAGTAATGTCATAGACCAGCCATAAAAATAAAAAGCAGCCCAATTAAGTCAGGCCTAAAACAAACAAACAAACAAACAAACAAATAAAACTTTGAGGGCCGAATGTGTACCTACTAATGAAAACTAGGCAGCTTACTCTGGACTCTGTTTCATTTTCTCTTGTTTGGTGTCATGGAGGATAGGTTTATGATAGACCATTGCTTTATTTTCTTTTGTGCTGGTTGTTGGTTTTGTGATCGTAACAAAAGGTGAAAAGAGAGGAAGGAGGGAAAAGAAAGAATGGGTGAAATGTTCATAAACGAGATGGACAAAATGTTTCCTTTTTTATAGGGTGTCAAAATAACTTTTGAAAATGAAAAAATTATTTCCCAAAGCAGAGGAGGATGGAGAATACAGTGTAAGAGATTTGGCTTACAGGCAGTGTACATCAACAAAGACTGGGTCCTCAAAAATCACTGTGAAGTCAGTAGGGTTTATCTTTATAGTTACGGCCAGACTGTTTTTCATCTTTTTTCTTCCCTCTGGGGTCCATACTCCATTTTCCCTCACTGGGTTTGGCTCTCTCCTGCTCTTTTCCTGTTAAAACCTACTCAACTTCTTCATCTACAAGCAGCTGTAGATGAAAGATAACAGGGCACCTCTCTTCCAGGTAGACTTCTGTGTAAAGATCAAAGGACACAAGTGAAAGGAGACACCTTTGGAAATTAAATCTAGTCATCACACCAACAGTTGAGGGAAGACTGGGATGCAAGGTGTGGGCAACAAGTGGGCATCAGTATTTTCCCAGCTTTCTTGAAATCCTGCCACAGAGTATGTGTGATTCTAAGCTGCCCTGGCTCAGAACAAGAGTCTTCGTAATTTTGCATTTCCCTGATGACTAGTGAGGTTGAGCATTTTTTCTTGTACCTGTTGGCCATTTGTATGTCTTCCTTTGAAAAATGTCTATTCAGCTCTTTGCCCATTGATGGACGATTGGATAATGAAACTGTGGTATATACACACCATGGAATACTACTCTGCCATAAAAAAGAATGAAATGCTTCAATTTGCAACAAGATGGATAAACCTGGAGAAACTTACATTGAGTGAAATAAGCAAAGCACAGAGGGATAAATGCCACATGTATGCACACATAAGTGGGAGCTAAGAGAGAAAGAAGGAAGGAAAGAAAGACCACAGTGGTGTGTTGGACTTGCAGAGGGAGAGAACATACCTAGGGATACAAAGTGGCATGGGGAAAAGGGAAGAGGGGAAGGAGGCTGGGGATAATAGTTTGGGGGAGACGGGGTACAATCGCATGCTGTCAGTATGGATTTGGCCATCATATCTAGGGCGCAAGTGGTGACAATCAGCTTTGTATCTCATGAATATTCATATCCAACAAATAAATAAATAAATAAATACTTTTTAAAAGTCTTCATAAAGATGTTTGAAGAGGTTTCTTTCTTTAAGCATGTAGCAGAGATCTCAGCTTGAGCCTTGTTAGTTCCATTGCTAGAGTTCAGGCAAGTTGGCATTGCTGTGGTGAACTGGTAGAGTTAGTTTGCATGGGGGATGAAAGAAGAAGGAGGTTTTTATCAAATTTTTGCACAGGTTCTTGATGCAATAAAGGGAGATATGGAGGCCAAGATGGTGTCTGATGCCCCACTCAGTCTCAAGAACTGGGATCTGAGCCCTGTGGAGAGCAAGGCTGAAGGTAGAAGTCAAAGAAGCTATTTTTACAATAACAATAGGGAAAGACAGAGGCACAAGTGATGCTGCTTCATTGCCCAGGTGACAAAGTGGTATAAATAGGGGGCAGAGTGGCACTATCTCCATTTTTACCTAGAGTAGCACTGACACATTGATACCTGAATGAAAAGACCTTAAGTGTTGTTTTGGCTCCTCACAAGGTTTGTTACTTTGGAGAGCAGAAGTAATTACTCTAAGCAAGAAATCATGGTCCCATAAGATGGAATGACAGCAATGACAGCAGCAAACTGATATTTTTAAGTGTCTTCTTGGGGGCTGACATCACCAAAGGACCCGAAGTGGATGAATATGAACATACTGTTTCTGAGCACAGGTGAGACACCTCCAGAGATTCTCCTACATAACTGGGTGACACTTTGGGGGAGAGAGTCAAGAGATCCTGAAATACACAAGTAGAAATTATAAGACAGTGATATTGGCTTTATTTCAGTTAATGTGACCTCATTTGTAACCACAGCCTGGTGAGGTCTGAGGTATTCAAGTTGTATAAACAAAGGTAACTCTACTGATTCAGAACTTGTCAGATGTGCATCTGTGTGGTTTTCATTTGTTCCTGTTTTTTTTAAGTAATAGAGATGGCTTTCTGCTTAAAGATCTACAACTTCTCTATCGCTTCTTGGCCTGTTTGTCTGAGATCAAGTGTAGTAACTGTTCTTATCAGTTTAATATCTGGCATGCCCTCTATTTGAGTATGTAATAGAAGATTTTTGGTACAAGGATATGGAGTATGGAGCTTGCTCTATTCACTCCATGCAGTCACCTGTTATTGCCCCTTTGGGGGTAGCTCTCAGTTACTGCCCCAAATGCCTATAGAGCAAGGTCTCACTCTGTCTCCTTGCTCCCAAAATCTATTTACTATTTTGTTGTCAGATAAGGGAGTATATCATATATTACACTGATAAGTGCAGATACACACACACGCACACACAAAAAGAATCCACAACTTCTCAATGAATCTCCCCTTTGGTCAAGGGTACACATTTGTGGCAGAGGTATTCTGGTGAAAAAGCATAAAGCTAGCTGGCCCATACAGAAATCAAACCCACAGCTTAGCCCTCATTAGTGTGTTCCAATCATCTGAATTAACGGGCCATGATCCTGGGAAACATTTTCCTTCTGAACTCTAGAAACTCAAAAGTCTCAGTAATGTGATAAAGATAAGTTGGTTTATAAGTAAAAATTAGAAACTCTGACTCAATGGCCCTAGGCTTAGAAGAGGCAATGTAAAATAAAGATAAACGTCTGCTCTAGGCAAGGATTAAAAACTGTATGAAGAGATAGAGTGGAACCTATGCCCAGGGAATGACAAAATGTAATAAAACCTGAGGTAAACAGATCTAATTAAAACACAGACTTCCTAAATCCATTTTCTGTGATTATTTGTTATTATTCTTAGGAGCTGATTAAGCAGTAGCAGATGTCACTAATACATAAATCTCATTACACATGTAAAATGTGTTCAGTACATAGAATACCATGATTAGAACATTTCTGAAAGGTACTACTAACTACTTCCTATTTAATTTGAAAGGAAAATTTTACTTTGTATTTTAGAAAATGCATAAAGTTTGAGTCAAAACTTGAGTCACTTTCTGAAAAAATATGAAACCAAATTGAGGTTGTCCTTTTTACTCAGATGGATAAATATTCATCGAGTTTCAATATGGGCACAGAATTCAGAATAGGAAAATAATTATTTCAGCAAGTAAACCTTCACCTTACAGTACAAAAAGGGCAAAAATATTAGAGTGGAGTGAAGGAAGTCCTTCTCTTCTGGCCAATCAGGATGCTGCTTCACCTAGACAACATTCTGGAATGAAAGTAGTGAGGAAGGAAGATTGTGAGATACGTGACTTTTGCTACGGGGAGCTTCCAATTGATAGTTAACACCTGGGTAGTTCTGATTATGTGCCAGGCATCCTAAACATTTTGCATATGTTCAATTGTTACAGTAACCCTTTGAGGTATATATTTTACAGTAAAATACATTTTGCAGTAAAAGAAACTGAGACACAAAGAAATAACATGACTTGCGAAAGGTCACGGTACCAATAAATGGCAGAACTGTGACGTGAATCCAGGCAGTTTGATCCCATAGTCTACACTCTTTATCACACTGCACCATGCTGCCCTTCAGTAAAAGGGATGGACGTATACTTGAGTTGTGAGTTCTTAAATATTCAAAATTAGCTTACCAGTTTGAATTAGCAAATACCTTTACCAAGTACATGTATTAAACAAAATATAAAATGTCCCCAAAAGAATATTATGCATGCTTCCTTCTTAAATTCTGAGACAAATAAATAAATAAAGCAGTGAAGATTATTAGCAAGTCAACAGTTTTCTAGAGTACACAACAATTTCCTATGAAAGAATAACACACATTTTTCCATTGTCATGAACTGTTCAAAATTATATGAATTGCCAACTAGAATTTCTTGTTGCAGGATAGGGGGAAGGCTACTATTCCTCTTATTCAGCATTGAGTTATACTTTATATAAACTTCAATGACATAGAAATGGGTGCAATCAATGTTAATGTTTGGAGCTGTGTTCCAGGAGGGAATGAGAAAGGGAGCCCTTTGTATTGGTCCCCTTCTATTTCAGGGAAAGGGAGCCACATTAAGACTGGAAAGGAACAGTATAATTTGTTGCCCAAATTAAATGGTATGCACAAGACATAATTTTTGAATTACGGAGACATAAGCATCAAGAATTTTCTTCCATTCCCTGTAAAACTGCTAACATTTGTATTTACTTGAAAATAGGTATATTTTTGGTATTTCTTTCAGGATCTGGCAGAATGTAATATTTATGTCAGAAAATATTGCTTCTTTTAAGATCTCCCAAAAATCCAGTTACTGGCTAGGATTACATTGCATTATTCCAGAGTTTCTCTTTATTTTACTTAATAGACTTTGGGGCAATGATCTCTCATCTCTTTGGAAATATGACAGCTCACCACTAACAGCAATACTAGGGAAGTAGAGGATTGTGAACAGAGGGAACCAAAGTTACAGCATCTGCAGGATGGTTCTCTAAATCTTCTCTAAGCCACAGCACATGATATGATATGATTTGTTTTTCTAAAATGCAATGAAAAGATTTTCAACTTCAAACAAACAGACAGTAAACAAACATTTCCATGTGAGAGATCAAAAGGAAATTTTATAGCTCTATGGTTTGAAGCAATATTGCAGAAAGGCCATATCAAGCAGACCACCATCTTATGTATTTCCCTGATTTTCTAAAGCAAGGAGTAATTTAGTAGTACAGAGGGAGTTTTACTGTCTTATCTTTCTTTATTATCACCTAATTTATATTCTGTATTTGTTTCTATAATATTTAGTTAGCATAATATTTTACAAATCAATTTTATTTACATTTACTTTTTTGTAGAGTAGAGTATGTTGTTTCAATACATGCATATAATTCACAGTGAATCACTTAGGGTACGTAGCATAGTTTTGTGCCCATTAGTCCACCACTTCTCCTTCCTCCTACCCCCACTCCCCTCCCGGCCTCTGGTAACCATTATTCCACTCTCTACTTCTATGAAAACCACTTTTTTTTTTTTTTTAGATTCCACATATGAGTGATATTATACAGTGCTTATCCCTCCTCTGCCTGACTTACTTCACTTTACACGATGGTTTCCAGTTCTATCTATGTTGCTGCAAATGACAGATGCCATTTCTGTTTATAGCTTAATAGTATTCCATAAATATATAGGGTTTTTTTATCCATTCATCTGTTAATCCATTCATCTGTAAATACATACTATATTTTTTTTATTATTATTGTTTGGTTTTGATTTTTATCCCTTCATCTGTTAATGGGTATCTAGGTTGATCCCATTTCGTGGCTGATGTGAATAGTGTTGCTATGAACATAGGAATGCATATGTCTTTTTGATATATTGATTTAATTTCCTTTGTGTATACCCAGTAGTTGGATAGCTGGGTCATAAGGTAGATCTACTTTTAGTCCTCTGAGGAACCTCCATACTGTTTTCCACAGTGGCTGTACCAGTTTACACTCCCACGAACAATGTAGCAGGGTTCCCTTTTCTTGTTGATAATAGCCAGTCTAATAGGGTTGAGATGATATCTCACTGTGGCTTTAATTTCATTCTCCTGATGATTAGTGATGTTGAGCATTTTTTTCATGTGCCTGTTGGCTATTTATATATTTTCTTTTGAGAAAATGCACAAGTGGAACTACATCTAACTAAAAAGCTTCTGCACAGCAAGGGACACTATCAACAAAGTAAAGAGATAACCTACAGAATAGGAGAACGTATTTGCAAACTACACATATGACAAGGGGCTAATATCCAGAATATATAACAAACTCAAACAACTCAACAGCAAATAAACAAATAACCCAATTTAAAAAATGGGCAAAGGACCTGAATAGCAAATTCATTATTTCAAATAACTTTGATGCCTATTAAAGAACAGGGTAAATCTTTCACTACACAATAATAAAATGTAGTGAGCAAAATAGAAACTGAAGCAAAGACTGAACCTTTCCTAGGAAATACTGATTACTAGGCTACATTTATGTCCTCAATTTTAAACAACATTTCAGATTATTATTACTTAAGATTCTTTTTTTGTACCATTGTGTGTACTAATAGAGACTACTATCCAAACAATGTGATCAAAGGCAATGTAGTAATTCATATGTAGTAATGGGTCTAAGGTGATGTAAAGATTCATATGCAACTTAAATATTATGATGGTACTGGGGGTGTTATGATGGTGTTGAGTACAGGTTGTGTTATTTTTTATCAATAATCTCAGGAGAAAGGAGCATTTTGTCTTAAAGGCTCAAGAGATGGAGTTTTGTGTTGTAATTCCATTTCTTGATTGCTGGATGATTATAAATAAATGTCTTTTTTCTTGGATCTTAGGTTCTCTGTGAGAAAATTACAATACGTGGTGGTACTATGAAGTAGTTGTGCATAAGTCATTGAACAAAATTGCTGAAAACAAACAAACCCCACCAAAAAGAGCAAAAAAAAAGTTCACAAGAAAGCAGCAAAAGCCCAACAAAATAATTTCAGAAGGGCCAAGGGAATAAGCAAGTATACAAAGCTTCTGCTAATGTCCCCCTATGACAAGGCAAAATTTGACAATGATAGTCATTAATTTAATTAGCTCTTTTATGTAAGGCACAATCCTAAACTGGGGTGAGGGGAGATGGTGAGTAATGCCTTTGGTTTAAAAAAGGAAAAACTAAGTGACTAACACAATCTTGGCCTGTTTGATCACTTCTTTGCAAAGGCCTCTGAAGTCCAAATCATTTCACTGATCACTGACTACTAAAGGTACATAATGCAAATGAGAAATGAATAAAATAAAACCTGCATTTCAAGTTCACAAAAGGCTGAGGCATGCTTTTTAAAAGAGGGGAAAAAAGGTCTTGTTCTCTGTCTGAAACTCACAATAATCTTTCAGACAAAAGGACAACTCACAAATGTTTAGTTACCCAGAGAGGACAACTATACCTCTCGTTTAAAGCTTTAATCTCAAAAGCTTTTCTTCAAAGTTAAAGTTTCAATGTAAACTCATAGCATGATGTGGGTTGGAATGGGCAGGATAAAAGAGTGTGTAAAAACAAGATAGTACAAGAGTTCATCTGTATTTTAACTAATAAGTAACTATTCTTATCTGGAACACCCTTTGTCCAATCTGGGACTACCAAGGGACCAGATTTTATGCTAAGATATAATGGGAAGCCATCTCCGAGGTATGACTGAGAGCTTTCAAAACGGCTCCTTGGGACTTCTGCTTCTGGACATGAAGGAGTACACTGGCACTGGTCTTAATTTCTCACCATTTGCAACTAAGGAAATGGAAGAAAGATATGAAATAATGGTTTTCAAATTGGACAACAGGCAACACAGGATTTTGATCCCTGAAAGAAGGGAAATAAGCAAGGTAACCCTGAAAGTTATTCTGGCTTTCTACCCTGGGACATTTTGAACTTCAGAGTAGGTCAGTAGAACCCAAATAGAGCACGGCACTCTTGCTGAGTTAAGGAGACAGAGATTGAAGTTTGGGGAGGCTGAGATGGCTGGGATTTACAAGGCAGATAACTGGAGAAGATGGAACTACTCAGAGAAATAGCTCCAGAAATCTGCATGGGGTCCTCCTGAATCTTTGTCTAAATATTAAGCTGTGCATGCATAGGGTAACATTCTATAAGGCTGGGAAAAGACCAACTAACAGGGAGCTATAAGCTGAATAATTCCCAAAGCTCACACAAGGCTGGTAAATGTTTGAGTTCTGATCACCCAGAGTGGAGAGACTTCATTGAATGTCTAGGGAAATGACTATAGAATGCATAAGGGTCTATACTTAGTAATAAAATGTCCCACACAGCTAGGAGAAAATCAGTCAATAAAAACAAACCCAGAAATGATAAAGATGATAGAATTTTCATATAAGGATTTTAAAATAGCTATTATAAAGATAATTAAGGATTTAAAGGAAAACATGAACATAATAAAGATAGAAATGAAATATATAAAAAAGAACTAAATATATCTCGAGCTGAAATGATTAAAAAAATCACCAGATGGCCTTAATGTAAATTTAAATAGTGCAGAATAAAAGAACAATAAACTTTAATGTTAAGCAATAGAAACTATCACAACTGAAGGATATTGAGGAAAAAAGCTGAAAAAATTAAACAGATCATGGAACAATATCCAGTGATTTAACATATGTGTAACTGGAGTTCCAAAAAGGGGAGTAGGCAGAAAAAAATAAATGAAGATCTATTGGCTCAAAGTTTTCTGAATTTGATTAAAAACCTCAAACGCAAATTAGAGGAAGTCAGTGAATCCCATATAGGAAAAATACAAAGAATAGCACACTAAGATATACCCAAATTGCTGAAAACTGACAACAATGAGAAAAAATTTAAAGCAGCCAGAGGGATAAAAAAAAAGTTACTTGCCATTGGAGGGCATTATCCTTCTAGAATCCTTGGTTAAAATGTAAATACTCTTAAGGAGACAACACTTTATACAATTGAAACTGTCCTGTGGAAGAGTTTCAGGATTACTTAGAAATAGCACATCTTTTTTTTATTTTTTATTTTTTAATTAATTTATTGATTACTATTATTATTATTTTACATTCTAAGATGTTGTTGCAGAGCAGTGTGTATTGCTGAGACCCTCAGCCCCTCACCACCCTGGCTTGGGAGCCCAAGGGGCTTATGATGACAGTGGAAATAGCACATATGATGTAAAGCAGGGCCCTGAGGGAATGGGGCACAGATTACATAAATGTGAATAGACCCTGAAGTGTGCAGTGACCCCAAGTGATGAGTTAAAAGAGGGGAGGTAAAAAGGTACAGCAGGCATGTTTTACCAACTTTGAAATTTGGACTCAGGATGATTGTGGTGCCTCAGGTTAAGGGTCCTGGTTGGGGGACTCAATGTTGAAGACAAAGCATTTTAAAATCAGAAAGAAACTGTAAATTTACAAAGCTGGATTTGTCAGGTCAGACCTATTGAGGAAAAATAAGCTTATTTTCCCTTAGACATTAAGCCTAAAATTTACAAGTCCTACCCCTAGTGATCAGTGGCAACTTGGGTTATGGAATATAAACCATATGTTGGGGTTGCTACAAGTATGGAAAATTGAGGGAGCAATACAAAGTGAATTTTTCTATGCTTGAAATGTTTTTTTAAAATTATTTAAGTAGTAAAACAAATACTGATTAAACTCTTCATTTAAGTAAAGATATTACATAGGATAATTTTAAAAGAAATATAAATACCTAGAGACAGATGTTATCTAGGTTTGCTATTTATATACAAAGTGATTATTAATCACCTTGACTAAATTGGGCTTTCTTTTTATTATCAGAAAATCATGTAACTTTAAAAAAGCCATGGACATTAGCTTAGCCCACTGTAAGTCAGTCATTTGTATCTGCATAGTTAAAATACCTTTTAGCTACTTTTTCCTTTTGCCAGTATTAGTTGTCCTAGTGAGAATTTCCTTTTGATTGCCTGCTGCAGATCCCAACATGCCCTCCTTCAGGTACTTTTTATTGCCTGATACGAATGACTCTCTGCTTCAAAGTCCCTGCCAACTAATCACAAAGAAGCTCCTAAAACATGCAGTCAGCCATAATCCTCTGGGCCATGTTTTTCTATGATGATCTTTTTCCCTGTCTTTGCAACCATCCCATTATGGTTTATTCCTTCTTTAAGAAGGCTCAGATTAAGTGAGAGATCTTTTCTACACAATAGCTAAAGATCACTTATCCACTAAGCTCTGCCACAGACAGTCTAGGAAAGTCTGCTAGGAAATTCTGGTTAAAGGGCTGCTTACTATTTTTTCTTACTGTGAACTTTTCAGAAAACAATTTGGCAGATATCAAAGCATTATGATACTATTATACTATGACACTGGAAAATAAACAGAGCATACTTCACACAATTTAAAATTATCAGAACAAATTTTAAATTCAATGATGTGCCAAAATATGGTGTGAACCCTATTTGAAAATTTTTAGACATTGAACAAGTACAGTAATATATCGACATCAAGTATTATAG
This sequence comes from Galeopterus variegatus, assembly GCF_000696425.1. Lineage (NCBI taxonomy): Eukaryota > Metazoa > Chordata > Mammalia > Dermoptera > Cynocephalidae > Galeopterus > Galeopterus variegatus. The sequence continues at coordinate 16,210 of NW_007726610.1, forward strand.
ACACATATCTATTAAAGTAACTGTAGTTGTGGCAGCAGTTAAACCAAGAAATCTCAATGGCTTAGCACAATAGAAATGTATTTCTCACTTATTCAGAGACCCAGGCTCTACCAACTGCAACACATCAAACCTAAGGTTACTTTGGGATTCAACATCTAGCCAGCAGATGGGGGAAAAGAGAGAGGACAGGATTACATGGGAGGTTTTTATGTGCCATACCTGGCACTAGCTTATAATATCTCACTCAGTCATGAAAATGACTGAAATTCATATGACTGAATTTTCATTGGCCAGAAATTCAGTCATATGGCCACATCTAAGTTTAAGAGAACTCAGGAGTGTATTTTAGTTACACGCCAAGGGACAAAGAAAACTGAGTCGGATGACCAATTAGACTGTCTCTGCCACAACGCATAATATTGGTGAGGGAAAAGGAAGTAGGGTTGGTTACCAAGAAATGCTTGTCACAGTTTTAAGAATACCACTTAACACATATTTATTAAGTGCCTACTATGAGCCAGGCAATGTGTTAAGCATCTGAATTGGAGAGAAATTAGAATCTACTCACTACCCTTCATCTGTTTATGGTACAGTGAGGGAAAACAAGCATAAATTGATTTTTGCCATTCAGACTGATAAATGTTATGGGAAAAGTAAGAACAAGGAATCAAAAATCTTGTCCCTGAAAGAAATTCTTCGCATTGACCATTTTCCTACACTTTAGCTCAGAGGAGATGATGTTTTTCATTGCATATTAAGGTAATATGAGTTGGGTAATTAGGGAGAAGAGAAATGATAACTTATTTTATCACTTCTTTGCTGCATTTTGGTCCTTTTATTTTTTTTTTTGCAGCCCAGCAGCTTTATACAGTTTATGGGGCTAAATCAGCTTATTTAACATTCACTAAACATTCTGTTTTATGTGTCTTACCAACATTTTTAAGTGAATGAAGGATAATTTTTCTTAGACATTTAGAATTTATTTATTTATTTATTTATCCATTCATTCATTCATTCATTCATTCATTATTTATTTATTTATTTATTTATTTCAGGTCTGGTGTTTTGAGAGACATGAAGGCAGTTGGGGGTGGGTAGCTGTTCAACTGTATTGTCCAGAGGTTTTCAGAAAAACAGCTTCATGACTTTAATAAAATCAATCTTCTTAAGTATCGGACACTGGAGGTTCTTAAAGTCAAAGGCCTCTTTTTCCTTCTTTATAAAGGAATGAGGCATCTGTGAAGACTGGGTAACAATGTTTTTTTGTTTGTTTGTTTTTTAAAGTGTATGGATTCTTTTCCATTCCACTAGTATAAGTGATTTTGTTAGAATGCTCCTAATGATAAGATTGTTCAGAGACATAATTGGATCCTAAAATTTTGAGTAAAATACTCTTTAGGGCAACTTCTATAGTCCCTTTAAAATTAGCGTGGGGTTGTTGAAAGAATATTAGGCTAGGTGACAGGAGAAGAAAATTGCATTCCTGCTCTACCACTACTCACTGTAAGAACCTGGACAGGACATCACTAAATTTCACCTGGCTTCACTCCAGTTTCTATATGTGCAAAGTATACTGAATAATGCCAGCATGTATGTATGTATGTGTATGTATGTATATATGTGTATGTGTGTATGAACATGTAGCATGAGGGTTTTCTAGAATGCATATGTGACTTCTTTCTTTTAGCATAAAACTTATTACAAAAGTGATGTAAGCTTAATATACAGAATACAGCAAAGCCAAACAAAAATTATTTGTAATACCACCACACAGAGAAAATGACTACCTCTCAGAAAATTAAACACTTAGTATGCCCTGGGGCCACACCCTGCATTTAAAAAATCTCTTCTCTACTTATCTAATATACACCCCATTTTGGAAAACAATCTACAAGCAACCAGGGGAGCACTTTTTCCATTATCAGTGTTAGAAGTACCAGCTATTTTCAGTTTAAAAGACCCTGTGAGCTTGCAACAAAAAAGAAAGAGAACATGCTGATGACTTCAGCGTAAGGAACAGGGATTGTATGAATAGGGCTGTAAATAATATTAGAGCTAGTGAAATGACCTGGATGGGACAGAAAGATTTATTTCACAGTTTATCTGAACACTCTTGGGAAATAGACATTGGAATATAGCCTTAGTGTTCAATTCCATCCCTTTTTATTGAGTCAGGGGATGTTTAAAGAAATTTATAGAGCTCTTTGAAAGTCAGCATTTTTAATAAGTGACACTGAGAAAAGATTTTACTGAGGGAGATCCAGGTGACAATACAGAACATGAGACATGAGGGAATTTATAATGGCTGAGCTAATTGGGTGGAGGACACTCAGAAAGGCAGACCCCAGAGAATTACCTGCTCATCTTCCTGACCACTGCCTGTTTCTCTGACTCTCCCTCTTTATCAATGACAATTTAAGAGTTCTCAGGTCCTATCTTATGGAACGGAGCTGCAATGTAAAAGCCATTGGTTTGTATAGCAGTACCATTCTTAGACCTAGAAATCATTCCTGATATAAAAATATATCTCAGTACACAGCCAGGCAAGTTTCCCAGACTTCAGAACCTTGGAGGAGAAGACATTTTTTTTTTTTTTTCTGGACAGCTAGAGAAGCAACAAAAATAATTGAATAAACGGAAAATTGAACCAATGAAGAAAGTTGTACTAAATAAATTAGCTGGAGTGACTGGAGCTTAAGATTTAGAATTAAGAGACTGGATTCGAGGTTCAGGTCTATGGGTAAATGTGGGCTTCAAGAGTTAAGAAATGTTATAGGTTGGGTTCTTTGGGGGAGATACTGAGGTGAAGTTTGGCATGCTGGGTGTTTAGGGTGTTTATTAGGGATCAAAACCTGTGGAAAGGAGCAGGAGAGAAGGATTAGACAAATCAGGAAAAACTGCCATGTAGACCAACCCCATAAGAGCTCTGGAGTAGATATGGCTTATCAGCATGTCTCATAATTCACTCAGATGGCTGAGCCTCTATAGCCCTGGCTACAATTAGTCATTGGACAGGAAGGATAAGCCCATGGGCAAAACAGTTCTCTGTAGTTGAGACAAACCCTGAAGGAGCTGACAGTAGGAGGCTGTCTGCTCACAACACTCTACATACGGATCCCAACCTCCTTCCTTTAAGGGAACTCTAGGCAGCACATCCTTCTGTCCACTGTAATAGGGGAGTGAGGTGGAAAAGGGTTAGATTAGATGAAGGTTAAAATTTCTGTGGTCCTAAAAACTTATTGCTTTAAGAATAATGGCATATATCATAACAGATTGGGTCATTTAAAAAAATCAATTGCTGTTGTTTAAAGAATAACTGCTATATTAAGGAGGAAAAAGGGCCGACCCCGTAGCTCACTCGGGAGAGTGAAGCACTAGGAGCGCAGTGGCGCTCCCGCCTCAGGTTCGGATCCTACATCCCCTTACCGGTTGCAAAAAGGGGAAAAATAAAATAAAATAAAATAAAATAAATAAAGAGGAAAAAATTCTAGCTATTACTATTAACTTGGGGACTATGACTCAGTGATAAACACACATACACAAACACACGCCTGTGTACATCAGGAAATAAGATCATGATACTTCACACTGAGGTTGGTAAGATATACCAGCTGCATATTCTTCATACCCAGAAACAGTCAAATCCAAGGCATTGGGTTTATTTTGTGTCACAGCATGAAGGACTCCAGATGGATTTTTGGATGATCTTTCTAACAGCAAATCCAGATCATTGTGGATATTCAAAAGAGGAAGCTCAGTTAATTAAAACCAACAAGTTTAGAATATATTGGGAGGAGAATGACCTAATATGGTGAAGGGACATTAAAAAAAAATTGTTAATAATAATGGCTACCATATAGTCACCATTTACTATGGGTTGGAGAATGTGTTAATCCCTTTGTACAAATTATTCTACTTAATTCGCATAACAACCCATGAGGTAGATGTTATTATCTCCATTTTACAGATGAAGAAACAGGTCCAAGATCACACAGTAAGTGGTTTGAATTTTTATCCAGACACTGACTCCAGAGCCTACACTCTTAACCACCATCCTATACTGTTATCACATAAAAGACAGATTTGAATTGCTTTCTATGGCTCCACGAAATAAAATAAAAAAATTGCACAAGGCCCTACACAATCTGTCTGCTGCCCACTTCTCCAACACTACTTTATAACACATTCCACTTTGCTCACTTTGCTCCAACAATATTGGCTTAGAACAGTAAAGTTCTGTCCACCTTATGGCCTTTGCCTATGCTGTTTACTCTGCCTGAAATGTTCTTTCCCTCACTCTTCATTTGCCTAATTCATGTCACCTCTTCAAGTAAGCCTTCCCTAACTCTCCTCCCCTAGACTAATTCGATTGCTACTAGTATATGTTTTTGTGGTTCCCTTGCCTTCTTCAAGGCATACATAATTTTTTCAAAAGTTTTTTGCTTATTTTCTTATTTATTGTCTGCCTCATTACAGTAAATTATGAGTTTAATGACAGCAAAAATCACAACTGTATGTTTTTCCATGCTATTTGGTGCTTAGCATATTAGATACTTGCTTGGTGGCTGGCTAGATGGATAGCTGTATGCATGTATGAAAAATAATCACCAGTGCACGAAAGATACAGTCAGAGCTGAATTGCAATGAAAGAGGCTATTTTACAAGGTGCTAAACTTCTTTCCATTGGAGATGTTAAAGCAGAAGATAGATAGCCACAATAACAGAATGTGACAGATTATTTAATACCCACATTTTTTTATATTCTTGCATGCATTGTGGCTTTTCTACTCCTCCCATCAAGTGATAGAGTCTATTTCTCCACCCCTTGAAGCTAGGCTTGGTCATGTGATTTGCTTTGGCAATGAAATATTAACGAACATGACAGAAATAGAGACTTGCAAAAGGTGTACACATTGAAACTTGTCCTCTCTTGAAACAAAGTTTTGCCATTTGGGGTTTGGAATAACTTCCTTGAAAATGAGAAACCATGTGGGGAGAGATGCAGCCAATAGCCAGTACTAACTACTAGACGTATGAGTGAGGACAGATTAGACCATAACTAGATGTTAAAGCCACCAGAAAACTGACCGCAGTCACATGAGTAAACCTAGGTAATACCAGAAGAAGAACTGCCTAGTTAAGCTTGGCCCAAATTGGTGACCCACAGAATCCTGAGCATAAATATGCTGGTTATTTTAAGCCACTAGATTTGAGGAAGGTTGTGGTTGGTTAGATAGTAATAGATAGCTGAATCAGGGGATACCGTAGAAGGTTTTCCAGTAACAGGTAGAGGGGTTTACTGGGTGGCCCTAAATGGCCCTTTCAATCTTAAGAATCTATAATTCTACTGAATGTCTTTTTCAAATACTCATATGTCAGTTAAAATGGCTAACAAGTCCCTTTGAATTAAAAATATACCATAGAAGCTATTCATCAGTTTGTTTGGATTTACTGTACATGCCATAATTAAAGAAACATTTTAGCATTTGATTTGTACTTAAAGCTCATATAATTTTAAATACATTCTTTAAATCCTTCCAAGCAAGCAAACTAACATTTATGCTGAAATCTGTTTCATGGCCTGTTCGATGTCTCCATGTACAGACAGCAGGAGGTATAATTCATCCATAAAAGACAGCTGAAATATGCACTGCTTTGAATTGTTTTAATATTGTGCATGAGGGACTGGAAGAGAAAATTAACAGCCGTATGCTGCCTCATTTGAGGTATCAGATGGATAATAATAAAACAGAAAACATATAAAATCATTTAGAGCCATTTTAGGACCATATGTTCAACTTCACTGGCAATAATCAACCATAATATATTTCAGAAAATAGAAGTAGAGAGAGTATAATTCTGCTCATTATACTGGGTGTTAGACTCCAAATCATTGAAAATCTCATGGATATATAGAAAATGTAGTTTGTAACTAGATAAAACTAGACCTCTGATACAGATGAATTCAATTACGCATGGGCATGTTTTTCTTCTTTTTTTGCCATAAGTCAGGTTTCTGCTCCTTCAAAGGTCAGGTTCCAGGCTCACAGTTTTCAGGATATCCTCCCAGATGTACCACAACTCATACTACTTTTTTCTTCCTATTGCATCCACCCAATTCTGTACTTATCCTGTAGATATTTTAGTAGGCAGTGAATATTATTAGCTTTACAAAACTCACCATAGGATTCTTTTAAACAACAGCAACCCCTAGTGCTATTGTTGTTATTTCCCCTCACCCTCTCTTTAGTTCAGTTATCTCAATGTGTTGTTTTTGTTTAATTGCATGTCTACTTTCTTAGGGAAATATGGAGTTCCTTGAGAATATGTGCACAATGTGACTTAGGATAGTGTACCAAAAGATGGCACATATTGAGTTCTCAAGAAATTTCTTTCACTAATCATAATAGAAATGCAAATCAAAACCACAATGAGATGTTATCTCACTCTAGTCAAAATGGCTATTATCAAAAAGACATAAAATAACAAATGCTAGTGAGGATGCAGAGAAAAGGGAACTCATACACTGTTTGTAGGAATGTAAATTAGTACAGCCATGATGGAAAACTGTATGGAGGTTCCTCAAAAAACTACAAATAGAATTACTATATGATCCAACAATCTCACTACCGGGTATCTATCCAAAGGAAAAGAAATAAGCATACCAAAGAGAATATCTTCACTCTCATGTTTACTGCAGCAGTATTTACAATAGCCAAGATATGAAATCAACCTTGTTATCCATCAACAGATGAACAAATGGACCACGAGGGACCCAGACAGGAGGAGGAGGGGATCCCTCTGTCTAGTCTCTTGATAAGGGAGCATTGGATGAATGCATATTGCTATGGTCTGAATGTGTCTCCCCAAATTCATATGTTGAAATTTGATCACCAGTGTAATAGTATTAAGAAGTAGGGCCTCAAGGAAGTCATTAAGTCATGAGGGTGGAGCCCTCCCAAACTGAATTAGTGCCCTTATAAAGGAGGTGCAAGGGAGCTGTTTGCCCCACCTGCCCTTTGCCCTTCTGCCACGTGAGGACACAGCAGACAGCAGCCTTCACCAGGCAGTGAATCTGCACCTTGATCTTAGACTTCCCAGCCTCCAGAACACTGAGAAATAAATTTCTGTTGCTTATAAGTTAAAAAAAAAAGAAAAGAAAATGTGGTACATGTATACAATGGGATACTACCTACCTATGAAAAAGAACAAAATCACATCATTTGCAGCAACATGGATGAGCCTGGAAGACATGACATTAAGTGAAATAAGTCAGGCAAATAGAGATAAACTCTGCATATTCTCACTCAGATGAGGGAGCTAAAAAATAAAATAAGTTGAACTTTTAAAAGTAGAGAGAAGAATTAATCATGGTTACTAGATATGAGGAAGGTTAAGGGGGTGGGGATAAGGAGAGGATGGTTAATGGACACAAAATTACAGCTAGACAGAAAAAAATAATTTCTAGTGGTGTATAGTGCCAGACACCTATAATTAACAGTAATTTATTGTATATCCTCAAATAACTATAAGAGAGGAGCTCAAATGTTCTCATCACTAAGAAATGTTTAAATTTCTGCAACGACAAATTTGCCAACTACCCTGATTTGACCATCACATATTATAAACATGTATTGAAATATAACTCTTTACCCCATAAATATGTACAATCAATATATTTCAATTAAAAATATATAGATTATTTTTTAAAACAAAGAAAATTTAATTGAATTAATGAATGAATTCAAAACACTGTGTTAATTACAGCATTCAATTTATATTCCACAAATACCCTGTGAAAAACAAGGTATTATAGCATATTCATTTATTCATCGAGACTCATGAAGTGATATGCTTATTTCTTTAGTTTATTTCATGTTTATGATATCCTATCTCCTATATAAGAATTCATTCATCTAAAAAGCAAAGAGGCAATGCAAAAAATGGGAATTCTGGCTGTCTGAGTAAGGTGATGACAAATCCTCTTCCCCAACAGCAACAAGCAGCAGAATTGACAATTGACAAAAATAACCATTTAAGCAATCTGAAAAGTGGACAAAGGCATACGTCAATCTCAAAATCATTTATTCTTGGAAAACTGATGATGTTCTTACCTTTGGTGAGAACATTGTGAATCGTGGTGGTGCTTCTCCCATCATTGCTGCTTCAACCCCTCCATTAGAGCCAAGGCAGAAATTTTGTCAGGGTGTGGTAGGCCATGAGGACTGACAGCTTGTTTGCCACTATCAAAGAGAGCTCACTTGAGTTGGAAAGGTGAGAACTGGAAAGGTGACACTCATACCCAGCAGTGTTGTCAGTAGAAGTGATAATCTTGGAGGCCACTGAGTGAGAGGTACGAACAGCTCTCTTAACTCAACGCTGCAGTCATGCTTGAAGTAAACATACCCCAAATGAGAGCCCAACCTAGCTTCACACTTCTGGCCCACACTGAGGCTGCGCACATGTACATACTTATCAGAAGTAGATTATGATAAGATGTGAAAGAGCCCAGAGGCGTAAAATCTGCACAGCTTGAACTTTGAACAAAAAAGAATCCACACCTAGATACATCATAAGCAAACCATTGAAATCCCAAAACAAAGAGAACATCTTGAGAGAAGCAAGAAAAAAAAAAAAAAAACCTCATCACATATAGGGGACCATCAATATGATTAATGCTGACTTCATAATAATTAACACTAGAATGACATATGCAATATGGTAAAAGAAAAAAAAACTATCAAGAAAGAAATCTATATCTTTCAAAATGAAATTATCTTTCAAAAATGAAGGCTAAATAAGGATGTTCCCAGAGTAACAAAGACTGAAAATGTGCTGCCAGCAGACCTGCCTTCTAAGAAATACTAAATGAAAACTATCAGTGCTGAAAGGAAATGACATCAAAACCCGAACTCCAAGAAGAATTGTAGAGCGCCAGTAAATGTACATGCATAGGTTAATACGACATTCTATACTTCCTTAAAAGACAAAATTACATAATATACATATTATAACACAGTATTACTAGTTGGTTGTATATAGATATTATAGGTAGATAGATAGACAGATAGATAGATAGATAGATAAAGACAGTAATAACACAAGGAAGGAGGAAGGAATGGAGCTTTGTTGTTGCTAAGTTTCTATATTTTCCTGGAATAATGTTAGTATTAATCTGAAGGAGATTCTTATTAACTAAGATACATATTATAATCCATAGTGCAACCACAAAGAAAATAACAAACAATTAGATAAAAATCTACAGAAAAATTAAGATAGCATGTCAAACAAATTATTTCACCCAAAATAAAGTAGTCAAGGGGAACAGAGGAACAGTAAAAGAAAGAAAGAAAAAGACAGGAGACATATAAAAGAAAAATAGCAACATATCAAATGTTAGTCCAAACAAATCAGTCATTATCTTAAATGTGAATCATTCAAAATTTCAAATATAAAGGGAGAGATTGTCAGATTGGACAAAAAAGAACAGTATGATATAATGATCTGCTGTTTACAAGAGACACACCTTAGATTCAAAGACATAAATAGAATGAATGTAAGAGGATAAGAAAAGTTATACCATGCAAACAGTAAATATAAAAGAGTTGAAGTGGTTACATTAATATCAGCAAAGAGACAAAGAAGAACATTTTATAACGATATAATACATAGGGGGATATAACAATAATAAATGCATATGCGTCTAACAGCAGAGCCACAAAATGCATGAAGCAAAACCAGAAAGCATTGAAAAGAGAAATTATAATTCAATAATAATAGTTGGAGTTTTCAATACCTCAGTCTCAATGATATATAAAATGACTAGAGGGAAAATCAAAAAGAAACAGAAGATATAAACAATACTATCAAGTAACTCAACCTTACTGAAATACATAGAACTGTGCATTCAATGACTGCAGAATATATATTTTTGAGCATACATGAAATATTCTCCAGGATAGGTTATATAATAGGCCATAAACCAAACTTCAATAAAGTTATAAAGGTTGAAATCATAAAACATATTCCAGACACTGACCAAATTAACAAAAAGCTCAGGCCCAGATGGCTTCCTTGGTGAATTCATTTAAATAGTTCAAGAATTAATAACAATCCTTCATTACTCATTCAAAAAAAAAAATTGAAGAAGAGGGAGTACTTCTCAAAATCTCCTATGAGACCACAATTAGCCTGATGCCAAAACCAAAGATATCATAAAAGAAAACTACAGGCCAGTGTTCCTAATGAATATAGTTATAAAAATCCTCAACACAAGAGATATCAAACCAAATACAGCAACATACAGAAAAAAGTCATACACCATAATAAGTGGGATTAATACCAGGAATGCAAGATTAACTTAATATGTGAAAATCAGTTACTGTAATATATTGTAATAGAATAAAGAAAACCACGTGATCATCTCAATAGATGAAGAAAAAGTATTTGACAAAATTCAACATTCTTTTGTGACAAAAACTCAACAAATTAGAAATTATAAGGAATATAATATAGAAAACCAGGAACAGAATTCTCAAATTGAACAAGAGCATCCACAATCAACCCACAACTAATAATACTAATTGTGAAGTACTGAAAGCTTTACTCCTAAGATCAGAAACAAGGCAAAATTGTCTGATATTGCCACTTCTATTCAACATTTTACTAGTGGTTCTAGCTAGGGCAACCAGGAGAAAAAAAAAAAAAAAAAAAAGAAAAGAAAGGAAACATTCAGGCCTAAAGTTTTGTTAAAACACTTCAGCTACATTATAGACACAAACTGGAGAATTTAAATAGCTACCTAGAGTTCAAGATAACGCTTCATAAAACTATTTTTAACTGTCGAGATAATAAAGGGAAAGTGTTTAATGATTTTATTAATATAATCAAAATAACTCAATTTCCATCTCATTATACATATACAAGAGATAAAGAAAAAAATGAAATCTAAAGAATATTTTAATAAGAAGTAAAATTGCCTGTTATCTACAAATAAATACTTCACAAAGAGATATGGAATCCTCAAAAAAATCTACTAAACTAATAAATAAATTTAGCAAAGTTGCAAGATGCAAAATTAATATACAGAAAAACTATGTATCCAAAAAGTATCAATGAAGAATCCAAAAATTAAATTAAGAAAACAATTTCATTCATAATACCATCAAAAAGAATAAAATATTCAGGTAAAAATTTATCAAAAGTAGTGCAATACTTACATACTGAAAACTATAAAAAACTGTTGAGAGAAATAAAAGAAAATGTAAATAAATATAACATATACTCCATGTTCATGGATTAGAAGGTTCAATATTTCTAAGACGGCAATTTTCCCTGAATTGATCTAAAATGTCGATGCAATCCCTACCAAACAGTCAACAAGATTTGTTTTAGAAACTGACATCTCAATACTAAAATTTATATGGAAAGGCCATAGACCCAGAATAGCTAAAACAATCTTCAAAAAGAAGAATGTTGGAGGACTTACACTTTCTGATATCAAAACTTACTATAAAGCTCCAGTGTGGCATTAGCACAAGAATGAACACAGAAACTTAATGAAACAGAGATGAGAGTCCAGAAATAAACTTCTACATTTATGGTCAGTTGGTTTTTTAGTAAGGTGCTGTGTTCTTCATCTTCAGATGTCTCAGGCTGATTATGAGAGAAAGTTCGCAGCCTCAGCCAACCCTCCAGGTTATGTGAGCACCAATGACATATAGAAAATAACTTATAAATAAACTCAGCATATCTCACATTCAGTGTATTTGCACAGCTCCAACATGCTACAAGGGGAAGAGGAAGACACTGTATGAAGTACAGGAAAAGGCCAGAAGTGTTCATATTTGGGTTTCTTTTCTAACTCTACAGAAATCATTAAAATGTTTTTTTCAGCCCATTCAATGCATCACTCTTGAATTGCTGAATATTTTATATGACCATATTTCTTTTATCCTATTCCTTACAGTGTTGAACTACACAATGTGTACTCAAGACTTAGTAGTTGATTGGCTGATTGAACTTTGAAGGTGACACTACTGTTTTCACAGGGTTTAGATGAGAGAAGATGCCAGGTCACTTCCTTAGAAATATATTTGTATAAGGAGTTACTGTCCTATGGTTCCATAAAAGGTCAGTGTTCACTTACAGAGAGATCAATATTATAAGTTCATTTCAGAAATCTGAAGCAGTTTCTCTCTCCAATGAACTAATATACTTCTTTCTATTAAACAGTGGTAGCTATGTAATGTAGCATTGTCATTAAGTAGTGAACAATATAAAACCAGACAGCATGAATTTTAATCCCAACGTCTCCAATTCCTAGACTGGATTTGAATCCGGGCTTCTCTACTCACTCTACTCTTCAGTTACCTTATCTCTAAAATAGGCATAATAAGAAAATACAGTTTATAGGATTCTTGCGAGGAACACATAGAAAGTTTTCAGTAAGTGCTGGTGACTCACCCCTTCTTTTCCACCACAAACTGAGAAAATGGGAAGAAGGAACAAAAAACCTCAAAGAGATTTTCACAGTGTTAGTGGTATAGAGATAAAATATAGTCTAGTTTTTCAAAACTGCTTGAAAACTATTTGTATAGCCTATTTTCCATAGAGGCTAAGAGGGAGGTTTATTCTACATTATCTGAAGAGAGTTAATCAACTAGTCTGGCTGACTACAATGGGCTGTGTCACTCAGTTCCTACATTCTTGATCTTTCAAATGTAGCACAGTATGAAGAATAGTATAAGGCTGTGGGTTATTCAGCTTTCTATCCTCATTAGCTAATACTGTGTTCTCTGCAAGATAAGTAGAGATAAAATATTAAGGAAATTTAGAGGAGGGAAATCACTAACAACTTGGGGAGATGAAAAAGCAGTGAAGCTTGGTGGAAAAGATGTTGGAGCTGGGCAAGATTTAGATAAGTCCAGTTGAAGAGAAATGGAGCTGAGGAAGGTAATACAAGAGGAAGCAACTGCATGTGCAAAGGCAGAGAGAGAACAAAGCACAAGACGGGCAAAGGGGACAGTGTGAAGGGAGGTACAATTCACGAGAAACGGGATAAAGGAAACAAACACTGGAAATGTAGGTTAAATTGCCTGGTGTGTTTGTGTGGAGGGTGAGGGGCTTGAACTACCCTGCTGTGAAGTTTGGATGTTATCCTGTAGGCAACACAGAATAACTGAAGGTTTCTGAAGAAAGATGCGGTGTGATCAGAGGTGTGCTTTAGAAAGATTAAGCTGTTGTTCAGAAGAAGGTTGGGAGCAGGGGAGGGAAAGGAAGAAATAATAAAGAGGTTGTTTAAATAGTCCAAGCAAGAGAGAAGTTGGACTAGAACCAGGAAAGAAGAGGCGGGGAATGTAAAGGAGGGGACAGACTAAAGAGAAATTTCAGGAGAAAGTATAATGGAGGATTTGAGAATCTGTCACATCCCTTTTCTGCTTAGGCTATGTCACAGCTCAGTACTCGATGCTCTCCACAATCTCTCCCAACTACTTTTTCCAGATTTACCTTTCAGTAAGCAAGCCACATGCCTAATTCTCCAAACAACTGAATCACATTCCTTTCTTCAAGGATAACCCATACTTTCCCACTTTTCCTCTTATCTCCGCATGTACAAATATGACCTGTCCTTGAAAGTCCACCTCAAATGCCATGTCTTCCATCAAACCTTCCTAACTCTCCTCTGGTCAGAATTAACTTCTCCCTTCTCTATTCTCCCACAGTATTTAATTTTTACCTCTACTTTAGCACTCATTCCACTTTGTATGTACATTCCACAATATTCTATCACCCACAAAATGAAGTTCAGAAGCCTTAGAATGGCATTCAAGGTCTTTAACACAAAAATCAATTAGTTATTTGGTCCTTGATTAATTCACTATTTAATTAATGTAACAAATATTTGAGTACCTGATTTTTGCCATATACTTTGTTTACCCTGCAGATACAACAAGGAAGAAGACACATAATGCTTAACCTCATGGAACATACTTCTACCAGAAAAGGCAGGCAAAAACAAACAAATAAGTTAATCAATACTTGTTGTAGGGGCTGACATTGAGAATGATGCAGAGCAAGAAGGGGAAAGTCCCATGTCAAATAAGGTGGTCAACAAAGGCCTCATGAGGACATGATATGTAAATTAAGACCTAAAGTATAGAAAAAAAACTAGCTATGTGAGGAGTTTGAGGAAGAGCATTTCAGGCAAAGGTAATAGGCTGTGCAAAGGCACTGATACAGGAAAGGCTTTGGTATAGTCAAAGAATGAAATAAAACCAATGTGGGTTTGAACAAAGTGAATGAAGAGAATGGTATGAGCTAAACGTGGAGAGATAAGCTGAGGTTTTGTAGGATATGGTAAGGGCTTTAGCTTAAAAAAGAGGGTTGATTATATACATACACACACATACCTATATATATATAGATATATGCCTCATATATAGATACATATATATGAGGTAAAATTGTCAAGAGGTACTAAAAAATTGGATATAGGAAAAAAGAAATAATCAAGGGTGTTGGTTAAGTTTATGATATGAGTAACTAAATAGTAACTTTTACCAAGATGCATATTAGTCATGTAGGAGGTAGAATTGAGGGAAAAGATAAAGAATTTGATTTTTATTTATAGATACCTATTTAGACACCAAATGAATATGTCAGTGGGCAGTTGGAAATGAACCAGGAATTCAATGGGTGGAATGAGCTGGAGAAAAATATTTTAGAATCAATGGAATATAATGATAGTCGAAGTGATGGGACTGGATAAGATTACTTAGGCAGAGAATGCAGAGAGAGAAGAGGACTAAGCATTCAGTTCTAAAGAACTTCAAAATTTAGAATGTAGAGGAGGAGAAGCCCAGAAAGGAGATTTAGTTAAAACAGCTCGTGAGGTAGAAAACAAACAAACATAAAACAGGAGAGAGTGATCTTGCTGAAGACAAAAGAATATTTCAAGACGAATAATGAGGTCAATTGTGCCACATGCTACTTAGGTCAAGTAACATGATGACAAAGAAAGGCCTACTGAATTTTGCATCACAGAAGCTGTCATTGACTTTGCCACGTGTATTTTCAATTGAATTCAGGGGAAGGAAGCCAGATTGGAGAGGTTTGAAGGGTAAATAAAAGTTCATAGAGTAAAGAATGTCAATGTGGGTATGTCTTAAAATGAATTTGTCTTTGATGAGTAGCAGAGAAATAAAGTTGAAATAGATATGGTTATAGAAAGATTGTTTCTTTTTGTAAACTGTAGTAGAACAGTAATAGAAAAGTTATTTCTTTTTGTAAAATGGGAAACTGGGAGATATTTAGGCAAGTTAATGTTGATGGGAATGATCCAGTAAAAAGTAGAAATTAATGATGTAGAAAAAGGAGATATAGCATAATTCTTGAAAAGGATAAAAAGGATGGGAATTAAGAGCAGATGGAGGAGTATTCCATTGTGTAGATATACCACATTTTCCGTATCCACTCATCCGCTGATGGACATTTGGACCTGTTCCCCAATGTTCAATACAGCACTCTTTACAATAGGCAAGATTTGGAACCAGCCCAAATGTCCATCATCAGATGAGTGGATATGGAAAATGTGGTACATTTTACACAATGGAATACTACTCAGCTATAAAAACGAATGAAATACTGCCATTTGCAACTAAATATAATGCTGCCATTTGCAACAACATGGATGGACCTTGAGAGAATTATATTAAGTGAAACAAGTCAGGTACAGAAAGAGAAATACCACATGTTCTCACTTATTGGTAGGAGCTGAAAATTAATAAATAAAGTCACACACACACACACACACACACACACAATCCAGGGAGGGCAGGGGAAGAAGACTTAACAACTACAACTCCTTGAAGTTGATACAACAAGCAAACAGAAAGGACACTGTTGGGTGGGAGGAGGGAGAGGGAGGAGGGAGGGGGGTTTTGGAAATGGGCCACAATAATCAACCTCATTGTATATCGACAAAATAAAATTTAAAAAACAAATAAATAAAAAAATAAAATAAAATAAAGAGCAGATGGAGGGATTTGCCTTTGATAGAAGGGGAGATTACATGCATCCTCTTTTAGAAACTGTAGGAAACAGGACGGATAAATACGTGGATAAAAATAGGTTTGTAGATTTGGTCTTGGGTAGATGGGGTGTTCCTAGATGATGATGATGATGATAACAAATACTTACAGGCAATTATTATTTGCCAGATATCACACACACACATACATACACAATTTACTCAAACTATCAGGTAAGTACCTTTATTATTATTTCACAGGTAAAAAACCCCTGAAACACAAAAAGGTTAAGAAACCTGCTAAAGGTCATACTGCTGGTAGGTACTCGAGCTGGAATTTACACCCAGATAGTATAGATTCCACATTCATGTTTTTAACCATACACTGAATTTTTCAGTGAGGTATGAGATAAGATAATCAGGTATAAGCAAAGGTAGAAAAGCTTGGATGAGGGATGAAAATAAATTAAATGATCATCTTAAGTTGGAATGTGAGGCTAAAGTGGAATATAGTGGAATTACTGTGTAGTAAGACATGCCTATTTTAGATTTCAGATCTTAATTTAAACAGAAACCAGTCAGCTATGATTAGTAGCAGAAAAGTCATGTATAGGTTTATGTTCCCCATGAATTATAGGCTTCATGAAATGAAGGATATACTTTTTTGTTTGTGTATTCACCATAACCTCCTGCAAATAATAGACACCTCATGTCTATTTAATTGAGTTTGTTTGATCTACTGTTCCCAATTAAAATCTTATGAGAGAGGCTTGTTAAAAAGACTTACTCTCTTAGAGAAGAACTTCTAACTGTGATTCAAACTCCAGATGCAAGAAAAGATTAATATATTTGATTACATAAAAATTTCTGCATGGCAAAAACACACTGTAAGCAAATCAAAAGTGAAATGACATAATGAGAATAAGAAAAAAATAATTTTATTTGATAACATGTATCACAAAAAGGGCTAACGCCCCTACTATATAGATATATACTCTTCAGAATAGAGGGAAAATAAAAGGTAAAACTTTGTTAGAAAAATGAGCAAAAGACATCAATAGACAGCTCACTAAAATATATACAATTGTCCCTTAAATATATTTTTTAGAAGATGCTCAACTTTTCTTGTGATGGGAAAATTGCAAATCAAAACCACACTGAAATACAGTTTTTCATCCATCAGTTTGAAAACACTCAACAACTTCATAATACACTGTTGCTGAAGCTGGGGGGAATTCTGAAATGTCCCATGGTATACTGGTAAATACTTGACAGCTGGTTGTCTAGAAGAAATCAAAACCAAATCCAAAAAGTCCTGATTTGCAGCATTTGCTGATTTCCTTGGTAAAAATAGTCTCACCATGACCACTTTCAAGTTACCAAGGTGAAGTCACTGAACACAAATTGTGAAGAGATGCTTATTACTACATTATTATATAGTTTTCCTACCATACAGATACAATTAATGTGAATAACTACAAGCACATAGATGATAGCAAAAAGTCAATTAAAAAACGAGGAAGTAATGAGTTTAGAGTATTTATTACCTTAATTTTGAAAATAATTTTTAACTTGTAAGTTTCTAAGATTTATTTTTTACTAATGGCTAAGTTTTTTTTTTTCCGGTTAATAACTTTGACTATTTTTTAATTTTTAAAATTTTTATTGATTATACATATTCATGGGGCAAGAGCTGAGTGTCAGCACCTGTGCCCATAAATGCTGTTAGCATGCCCACCACCTCAAATTGCAATTATTCCCCATGTCCCCCAGCCAACCTCTCTCCAGTGCCCCTCTCCCACCCTGATGCCCCCTTCCTGGCAACCCTAGGTCTGTTTTCTCCCTCTGCAAGTTCAACACACCACTGTGGTCTTTCTATACTTCCTTCTTTCTATTTAGCTCCCACTTATGACTGAGGACATGAGGTATTTTTCCCTCTGTGCCAGACTTATTTCACTGAACATAATTTTCTTCAAGCTCTTATCTTCCATGTTGCTGCAAATGGCAGAATTTCATTCTTTTTATGGATGAGTATTCCATTGTGTATCTATACCACATTTTCCTTATCCAGTCATCTGTTGATGGACATTTAGTTTGGTTCTATACATTGGCTATTGTAAATAGAGCTGCAATGAACATGGGAGTGCAGGTGTTCCTTCCACATGATGATTGCCATTCCTTTGGGAGTATACCAGAAGTGGGATTGCCGGATCGTGTGGTAGTTCTAAATATAGTTGTTTGAGAAACCCCATACTGTTTTCCAAAGTGGCTGCACTAATTTACAGTCCCACCAACAGTGGCTAATTTTAACAACCATCTCAGAAAATTCCTGAAAATATAGCAATTGACTCTTGAAAGCCAGTATGAACCACGTTCAAACCATCACTGAAATACCTGAAAAGCTAAATACATATTTACCCTTTGACTCAACATTCCCAGTTCTAGAAATTTTCACTGAAGATGTATCTTCATTGATAGAAAAATGCATATGCAACATAGTATTCGTTCCAGGATTTTTTTATAATATCAAAATGTTGGAAACAATATATATGTCCATACATATGAAATCCGTACAATGAAGTTCCATGTGACTGTAAAAATGAATGAATATAAAGAAACTTGTACACAAATGTTCAGAGCAGCTTTACCCTTTATAGCCAAAAACCAGAAACTACCCAGATGTCCCTTAGTGGGTGAATGGTTAAACAAACTGTGGCACATTCCTTCCACAGAATACTGCTCAGCAATAATAAGGAATAAACTAGTAACATACACAACTACTTGGATGAGCCTCAGGGAAATTTTGCTGAGTGAAAACAATACAATCTCAAATTGACATATATTTCATGATTCCATTTATGCAACATCTGTGAAATACTTATAGACAAAAAGAACAGATTAGTGGTTGTCAGGTATTAGGGATGGTGGGGGAGGGTATGGTTGTGGCTATGAAAAGGTACCTTGAAGGAGCCTTGTGGTGATGGAATAGTTGAATATCTTGATTGTAGTGGTGGTTACACAAGGCTATCCATGTGACAAAACTGCAAAGAGCTGCACACACACAAACACAAATGAGTACACATATAACTAGTGAATCGGAATAACTCTGTGGATTGAATCAATGCCAAATTTCTTGGGATTGATATTGCACTGTACTTTTGTAATATGTTAATATTGGGGGAAGCTAGAGGAAGGGTACACAGAACTTTCCTATACATTCTTTGCAACCTTCTCTGAATGTACAATTACTGCAAAATATTTTTTTTTAAAAATTAGGTTTTCTACAAACTGATATGAACTGATATAGAATGATTTCCCAGAATATACTGTCAAGTAAAAAAAAAAGATACAAATGAGAATGAACGTAATACTGTACATCAAATAGAAAACCCCATGGATAAAAAAAAAAGAAAAAAATCAAAGTAAATTTTGAACGGGATACTCTGACAATACATAATCCGTCAGTATAGTGGAAGAGCAAAAGCAACGACAAAGAAGCTATGAACTTTAACTAAAAGGTTTATTGCTGATACTGTTATGGGTATAGAAATTTTAAAACTGTTTGTCTACATTGTAGGAGTAAACAAATAAATAAATATGTTGACACGTTCAGGAATCAGTGTTCATTCTTTGGGTGAAAGGAGGTACAAATATGAAATGGAGGAAAGAGAAATAAAAAATGTGGCATTAGATTAGAATTACAATTGTCAATATGAACTTATTTGATGAAAAAGACTCAAATCAATGACACCCTAATAGCAATGAGCAAAACTGGTGCTCAGACCCTGTTGTTTCAAAATACCATTGCCCACTAAAATGAGACAAAGCTCCTTCCAGGGCTGGGTCAGGGAAAGTGTATATACCGAGTCTGGAACACTATGTACCAGAAAGTAAGAAGTATTCAAAAACTGATGAAAATATTTGAAAAGAATACAGGAGCAAGCTTGAAGAAGTGTCCCATAGCCTAATTTGGAAAAAGGTAAACATTGAAAACGATAATGTGGACTTTCTCAAAATAAAAATCTTCTGTTTATCAAAAAACATTATTAAGAATGTGAAAAGGTAAGTCACTGACTGGGAAAAAAATGTTTAATCTCTCTCTTTTTCTATTTCTCATCCAGATATATGAAGAACCTCTAAAATTCAATGAGAAAAATAAAACTAAAACAAAAAATGTCAAAAGTTCTAAAGAAGAACTTCACCAAAGAAGATACCTGAATGGCCAAGAAGCATATGAAAGAGTGTTCAAGATAATTTTTGATCTGAAAAGTGAAAATTAAAACCACCATGTAATACCAAAAGACACACCAGAGAGGCCAAAATGACAAAGAATTACATTACCAAGATCATACCACTTTGGAAAAAAAAAAAAAGGTTTGACAGTTCCTTTTAAAAGTTGAACATAAACTTACCACATTATTTAGCAATTCCACTTTTAGGTATATATCTAAGAGAAATAAGTCCATATGTTTACCAAAGACTTTAACAAAAATGTTGATATTAACTTTATTTACAGATGTCAAAACCTTGAAATAGGGCCGGCCCGGTGGCGCACTGCTACAGTGCGCCGCTTGGGAGCACGGTGGCGCTCCCGCCAAGAGTTCGGATCCCACATACAGACCGGCCGCTCACTGGCTGAGCGAGGTGCGGGAGCAACACTGAGGGTTGCGATCCCGTTGCCAGTCCCGGTCCGGT
>NW_007726610.1:37257-38536 GCF_000696425.1 Galeopterus variegatus
AAAAAAAAAAAAAAAAAAAAAAAAAAAAAAAAACCTTGAAATAACCCAAATATCCATCCACTGAAGAACAGGTAAACATATTTTGAGGAAATACAATTTTTTAAATTGTATACAATGGAATATCTTTATCAATAATAAAATAAAATAAAATGGAATATCTTTATCAATAATAAAAAGAATTACTAATTCAATGACAATATGGATGCATCTAAAAACTACATTGAGTACAACAAACCCCTGTCTGTCCACCAGTGGCCTACAAGCCACCCACATACACTTCAGAAAAACTGACCCCCCAACAGCTCCCTCAACAAGCCCAGTACGTTTATTTGCTTACAAACTATCTTCCCTTTAGCTGACAAATCCTCCCATCCTTCTCATCTCATCTTCTGGAGTAAATTATTACAGAACCACTAAAGCCACGTGTGTGATTGCCCCAAACCTGTCCATCCAGATCACTTTATGTCTAACCTGTATTAGTGGCTAGCTTACCCCTTTGAAGTGGTGGTAACTTATTTTTCTAACTAAATCTTAAGTTCCTTGAAGGCAGGGACTTTATCTCATATTTCTGTGTAGCTACCAAATCCTTGTCATATTTACTTAATAAACTGTAGATATCCAATAAACCTCTTTTCACTAATAAAATATTGACCAGTAAGATATATACTGTTTGATATTATTATGTAAAGTTTAAAAACAGGTCAAACAAATCTGTCTTGATAGACTCTACAATAGTTCTTGGAGAGGACTGACTAGAAAGGGGCATTAAAGAATTTTCTGGGATGATGGAAACATTCTACAGATTGATAGTTTGATTACATGGGTGCATGTATAGGTAAAAATTCAGTGAGTTGAATAAATAAAAAAATACAAAAAATAAGTTGTGTTTCTATACACTAACAATGAATAATTGAAGAAGGAAATTAAGGAAACAGTTTCATTAACAATAGCATCAAAAAGAATAAAATGGTTAGAAATTTCTGGACACACATAAGCTCCCAAAATTAAGCCATGAAGATGTAGAAAACCTGAACAGACCAATAACAATAAAGGAGATTGAAGCTGTTATCAGAAAGCTCCCAACAAAGAAAAGCCCTGGACCAGACGGATTCACAGCAGAATTTTACCAAACATTCTAAGAGGAATTGACACCAATTCTTTACAAACTATTCCAAAAGATTGAAACAGACGCAAAACTCCCAAACTCATTCTATGAAGCAAACATCATCCTGATACCAAAACCAGGTAAAGATATAACCAAGAAAGAAAACTACAGGCC
>NW_007726610.1:39204-40954 GCF_000696425.1 Galeopterus variegatus
AAAAAAACCGGGGGGGGGGGGAGAAGATATAACAACTATACCTTTTTGAAGTTGTTACAACAAGCAAACAGAAAGGACATTCTTGGGGGCTAGGGGAGAGAGGGAGGAGGGAGGGAGGTGTCGGTGATGGGCCATAATAATCATATACATTGTATATTGACAAAATAAAAATTTAATGAAAAAAAAAGAATAAAATGGTTAGAAATAAAGTTAATCAAGGAGGCGAAAGACTTGTATACTGAAAAGTATAAAAAGTTGCTGAAAGAATTATTGACACAAATAGATGACAGATATGTTGAGTTCATGGACTAGAAGAATAATATTGTTAAGATGTCACTACTACCCAAAGTAATCTACAGTTTCAATAAAATTCCTCCCACAATCCCAACAACGCTTTTGCATAAATAGAAAAATCCATGCTAAAACTCACATAAAATCTCAAGGTACTATATATAGCCAAAACAATCATCAAAGACGAAGGTTGAAGGTCTTAAAATTCCTGATTTCAAAACTTACTACACAACTATAGTAATGTGGACATCATCAAGATGGTGAACTAGATGATCTCCGGCTTTACTCTCTCCCCAAATCAAC
Source organism: Galeopterus variegatus (assembly GCF_000696425.1). Classification (NCBI taxonomy): domain Eukaryota; kingdom Metazoa; phylum Chordata; class Mammalia; order Dermoptera; family Cynocephalidae; genus Galeopterus; species Galeopterus variegatus. The sequence goes on from NW_007726610.1 coordinate 39,799, forward strand.
CACTTTACAACTATTAAAAAGCAAAGACTGACAACCTAGGATCACTAGAGCTCAGGAAAAGAGGAGAGACACGTGGAGTTCATGAAGGTGGGAGGAGACATGGTGAGAGGAAGAAGAAACCACGTTGGCTGTTTCAAGGCCTGGTCACTTCAGGACTAGCCCTGTGAGAGGTGGGAAGAAGTTACAGCACACAGTGCAGGAGCTGACAAAAGCTGTAGTTGTGCCCTTTGCATGAAGTTACCTGTAATCAGCAGGGGAGAAGAGGGCCTCTGAGTGCACCATACAAGCCCCAGGCCAGCAAGACCACTTGACAGGTTTCACATGGACCCACATATGAGTGAGGGGCCACAGCCAACCAGAGAAAGGAACCACTGAAAGTTCAGTGAGTCATCATGAGGGACCTACACAAACACCCCCCTGCCCATGGAAAGCAATTGGAGTGCAGGAGGGAGGCTAGCCTGCGAGGGGAACACTGGGGTACAGTATAGGCAGTTTATCTGCCTTCTGATCAGCACAGGCCCACTCAGTGGACACTAGTCACAGCCATAGAACTGTAGGGGGTGGAGTTTGCTAGAATGACTCAATCTTGGGCCAGAATTTCCACACAGCTCAGGTGTATCTGACCTCACAAGACCTGGAAGTGATTAAAAGGCCAACAATTAAAATCTGTTTGCCCAAAAAGCCTTCCCCAGAGAATCAGCAGCAAAGCAGCAATTTAGCTGAACTGCAGAGCTCAAGCATTGGTCCCCCCAGAAAGTTCCCCCAAGTTTAGAATTAACCAAAACCACAGACCAGAGACAAAGCTCTGATATTAACCAGTAAATGTCTAACACAACCAAAGACCACCTATAAAACCAACAAGACGTAGCAGTCTGCTCAAGTGCCCAGTCATCAATGTAAAGACACATAAATCAAGAAAAAAACAGAGTAATATGACACCAACAAAGGAAACAAATGAAGCACCAGCAATGGCCCCAGTGGAACAGTGGATTTATGAAATTTCAGACAGAGAATTCAGAATGACTTTCTTAAGTGTGTTCAGGTAGTCACAAGGAAATATAATTAGAAAATTAAATATATGGAAAACAATCCAGGAGCAGAATGAGAAACTTGACAAAGGAATTGAATCAATTATATATATATATATATATATATA
>NW_007726610.1:41258-51033 GCF_000696425.1 Galeopterus variegatus
TATATATATATATATATATATATATATATATATATATATAAAGAAGTTCTAGAAATAAAGAAAACATTCTCTGAACTGAAAATCTTTATAGAAAGCTTCAACAGCAGATTTAAACAAAGGAAAGAATCAGTGAGCTGGAAGATAGAACATATGAAATTATAAAATCAGAGGAGCAAAAAAAGAATAAGAAAAAATGAAACAGAAATACTGCAAATATGGGATGCCCTAAAGCAAAATAACCTGCATTTAATTGGCATACCCAAAGGAGAAGAAAAAGGAAAAGACCTAGAAAGCACATTCAAGGAAATAACGGCTGAAAATTTCCTAAGTATGGAGAAAGATGACAGCATCCAGGAACAGGAAGCTCAGAGGTCACCAGTCAAATTCAGTCCAAGGAGGAACACCTCAAGGAAAATCATAATCAAACTATCAAAAACCAAAGATAAAGAAAGAACACTGAAAGCAGCAAGAGAAAAGAAACATATATATTCAATGGAGCCCCAATACATCTCTCAGCAGATTTCTCAATACAAACCTTACAGGCCAGAAGAGAATGGGATGACATATTCAGAGTGCTGAAGGAAAAAGACTGTCAGCCAATAACTCTCTATCCACCAAAACTAACCTTCAAATATGAAGAAGAAATTAAGTATTTCCCAGACAAAAAAAAAAAAAAAAGGTAAGGTAATTCATCAACATTAGAATTGCATTACATGAGATGCTAAAGGCAGTTATTCAATTCATGAAACAGAGCTATTTTTTTTGAAAAGATAAACAAAATTGATAAACATTTAGCTAGACTAATAAAGACAAAAAGAGAGAAGACTCAAATAAATGAAATTGGTAATGAAACAGGAGACATTACAACTGATACCACAGAAATACAAAGGATAGGAAAAGACTGCTACAAACAACTATATATGAACAAACTGAAAAACCTAGAAGAAATGGATGCATTTCTGGAAACATGCACCTTAACAAGGTAGAACCATGAAGAACTAGAAAACCTAAACTGACCAATAACAGCTAGAAAACCTAAACAGAACAATAACAAGTAATGAGAGTGAAGCAGTAATGTAAAATTCTCCCAACAAAGAAAACTCCAGGACCAGGTGGATTCACTGCTGAATTCTATGAGACACTTAAAGAAGAACTAACACTAGTTCTTCTCAAACTCTTCCAAAAAAACTGAAGAGGAGGTAATACTTCCTAACTCATTCTATGAGGCCAACATTAACCTAATACCAAAACTGGAAAAAGAGAAACAAAAGCAGAAAACTACAAACCAGTATCCTTAATGTAAACAGATACAAAGATCCTCAATAGTGTACAAGCAAACAGATTCCAGCAATATATTAAAAAGTTCATACGCTTTTTTTTTTTTTTTGTGACCAGTACGGGGATCGCGACCCTAGGCTTGGTGTCACCCACAGCGCGCTCAGCCAGTGAGCGCACCGGCCATCCCTATATAGGATCCGAACCCCTGGCCTCGGTGCTCCCAGCGCCACACTCTCCCGAGTGAGCCACGGGTCGGCCCTCATACACTTTTTAATGTATCACAAAATGAACAAGTGGGATTCATCCCAGGGATGCAATGATGGTTTAACACACTCAAGTCAATAAATGAAATATATCACATGAACAGAATGAAGGAAAAAAAAAAAACGAACATATGATCATTTCAATAGTTGCAGAAAAAGCATTTGATAAAATCCAATGCCTATTCATGATAAAAACATTCAACAAATTAGGTATAGAAGGAATAAGCTAACTATACCGATCTAACCACCACACATTCTACACAATTATTGAAAATCAGTGTTGTACCCCACATGTACGTAAAATTAAAAATTAAAAAATAAATTTAAAAAAACCTCAACATAATAAGAGCCATAAATAACAAACCCACATTTAATATCATACTGAATGGACAATTATTGGAGGCTTTTCCTGTAATATTTGTATCAAGAAAAGAATGCCCACTTTCACCACTCTCATTACACATTGTACTGGGATAGTATAAGGCAAGAGAAAGCAATAAAAGACATCCAGATCTGAAAAGAGGTAGTCAGACTATCCCTATCTGCAGATGACATGCTCATATACATAGAAAACCCTAAATACTTCACCAAAAAATTACTAGAACTAATAAATGAATTCAGGATACTGGCAGGATACAAAATCAACACACCTAAATAAATAGCCCTCTATAAGCCAATAATGAAATAGCTAAAGAAGAAATCAAGAAAGTAATCCCATTCACAATAGCTACCAAAAAAAAAAAAAAGAAAGAAAGAAAGAAAAAAAGAAAGAAAGAAAGAAAATAGAAAAGAAAGAAATACCTAGGAGTAATTTAACCAAGGAGTGAAAGACCACTACAGTAAAAATTATAAAACATTGGAGAAGAAAAAAAAAAAAAAAACTGTAGAGGACACAAATAAATGGAAAGATATTCCATGTTCTTGGGTGGGAAGAATTAACCTTACCCAAATGTTCTTATTACCCAAAGCAATCTACACATTCAATGCAAGCCCTATCAAAATACCAATGAAATTCTTCACAGAAATAGAAAAAATGATCTTAAAATTTGAATGGAACCACAAAAGACCCTGTATAGCAAAAGCAATCTTTAACAAAAAGAAGTTGGAGGAATCACACTACATGACTTCAAAATATACTATAAAGCTATAGTAACCAAAACAGCATGGTACTGGAATAATTTTAATAAATAGAGCAATGGAACAGAAAATAGAACCCAGAAATAAACCCATGCACTTACAGCCAACTGATTTTTGACAAAGGTGCCAAGAATATACAGTGGGGAAAAGACAGCACCTTCAATAAATGGTACTGGGAAAACTGGATATACAAAAACAGAAGATTGAAACTAGAACCCTATCTCTCACCACACAGAAAAATCAATTCAAAAGGGGTTTAAGAACCTAAATTTGATACCCAAAACTATGAAACTACTAGAAGAAAACAGGTGAAATGCTACACAGAATGTGAGTGGGCAGCACAGTTTTGAGCGAGACCACAAAGGCACAGGCAACTAAAGCAAAACTACACAAATGGAACTACATCTAACTAAAAAGCTTCTGCACAGCAAGGGACACTATCAACAGAGTGAAGAGACAATCTATGGAATGGGAGAGTGTTTTCAAACTACCCATCAGACTAGAGGCTAATATCCAGCATATATAGGGACTTGAACAACTCAGTAACACAAAAACAAACAATCCATTTTTAAAATGGACAAAGGACCTGAATAGATATTTCTTTTTTGTGTGTCCTTTTTGAGACCGGCCGCACCACGCTCAGCCAGTGAGCACTGTGAGCTCACCGGTCATCCCTATATAGGATCCAAACCCGTGGCGGGAGTGCTGCTGTGCTCCCAGTGCCGCACTCTCCCGAGTGCACCATGGGCTCGGCCCTGAATAGATATTTCTTAAAAGAAAACATACAAATGGGCAGCAGGCACATGAAAAAAATGCTCAAAATCATTAATCATCAGGGAAATACAAATTAAAACCACAATGAGATATCACCTTATTCTAGTTAGAATGGCTATTATCAAGACCGAAAATAACAGATGTTGGCGAGGATGCAGAAAAAAGGGAATCCTCTCACATAGTTGGTGGAAGTGCAAATTAGTACAGCCACTGTGGAAAACAGTATGGAGGTTCCTCAGAGAACTAAAATTAGATCTACCCTATGAACTAGCTATCCCACTACTAGGTATATACCCAAAGGAAATTAAATCAATATATTAAAAAGACACCTTCACTCCCATGTTCATTGCTATACTATTCACAATAGCCAAGAGATGGAATCAAACTAAATGTCCATCAACAGAAGAATGAATAAAAAAAAAAAAACAAACCCGTGGTACATATACATAATGGAATACTATTCAGCCACACACACACATAAATGACATCCTATCATTTTCAGCAAAATGGATGGAACGGGAAACCCATCATGCTAAATGAAGCAAGTCAGGCACAAAAAGGCAAATACTGCATGATCCTACTCATGTGCAGAATCTTAAAAAAGATGTGGTTCTCATGATTACCAGAGTCCACGAAGGGAGGGGGTTTGGGGGAGGAGAGTGGTGGACTAATGGATAAAACTATGCTATCTTTCCTAAGTGAATCATTGTGCAGTATATGAATGTATTGAAATATCACCCTCTACCAAGACTATTCAAAGGGGAAAATCAGTCTTTTCAACAAATGTTTGGAGAAATGGATATCCACACGCAAAAGAACATCGTTGAACTCCTAGGTTATACCATATAAAAATTAATTCAAAATGGTCAAAAACCTAAGAGCTAAAATTATAAAACTCTTAGAAGAAAACCTATGGGCAAAGTGACATGACACTGCATTTGGCCATAATTTCCTGTGTATGACACCAAAAGTTCAGGGGACCAAAGAAAAAAATAGATAAATTGGACTTCCATCAAATTTAACATCATTAACAGAGAGAAAAAGCAACCCATAGAATGTGAGAAAATATTTGCAAATCATACACCTGATAAGGGATTAATACCCAAAATATATAAAGAACTACAACTTAACAACAGAAATCAAATAATCAACTCTGTACCCCACAAATATGTATTAATTATGTTTCTGTAAAAAATAAATAAAATAAAATAAAAATAAAAATAGGCAAAGGAGTTGAATAGATATTTCTCCAAAGAATATATATGAATGGCCAATAAGCACATGAAAAGATGGCTCAAAATCACTAATCATTAAAGAAATGCAAATCAAACCACAATGAAATACCACTTCCAACCCATTTTTATTATCAAGAACAAAAACAAAAACATAAAATAACAAGTATTCATGAGGATGTGGAGAAACTGAAAACCTTGTGCATTGCTGGTAGGGGTGCCTAATGGTGCAGTTACTATGGAAGTCAGTATAGTGGTTCCTCAAAAAATTAAATCTATACAAGGGTACTTCAAAACGTTCATGAAATAAGTGAACTAAGAGACAATATGAATCCTTCCTCAAACTTTTTGAAAACCACTCGTAGGTACCATGTTATCCAGCAATTCCACTCCTGGGTATACACCCAAAAGAATTGAAAGCAGAGACATAAATAGATATTGGTACACTGATGTCAACATTATTCACAGTAGACAATATGTAGGAGCACACCAAGTGTCCATCAAAGGATGAATGAATAAACAAAATGTGGTATATCCACACAGTGGAATATTATCCAGCTTTACAAAGCTAGGAAATTCTGATACATGCTACAACATGGATGAATCTTGAAGACATTACATTAAATGAAACAAGTCAGTCACGAAAGAACAAATATTGTATGATATCACAAAGGTACCTAGAATTATTAAATGCATAGTGATGTAAAGTAGAATGGTCGTTTCCAGGGGCTGGAGGGATGGGGGAATGGGGAATTATTGTTTAATGGGTACAGAGTTTCAATTTGGGAAGATAAAAAGTTCTGGAGCTGAATGTAGTGATACTTGAACAAAAATGTGAATGCTCTTAATACCACTCAACTAGACAGTTAAAAATGGTTAAAATGATAAAAATAATTCACTGAGCTGTACATTTAAGATTTGTGCATTTCAAAATGCACAGCACTGTTTGAAATAGCAAGAGTCTTTGAATCCATACTAATACTAATAATGGAGCTCCTTTTCATGTAAGAATACCTACTAATATATGTAGAAGGAGTTAGAAATCATCCAGTGCAATCACCATCGTAATCACTGATTCAGGAAAGAATCACCAGTGAAAGGTTTTGAGGAACATGATATTCAATTGCTGTCAAAGTATCCCCAACAGATTGCTTATTAACTAAAAAAGGATAAAAGAAGCCTTTGCAGTGGATTAATGTCAGATACATCCTTAAGCAAGTGATTAAACTCAGAATAGCCAAAGAATGGACAAACAGAAACCATGTACCTCTTGATGTGAGGCACTGAGAAGGACACAGCATCACCCTAGTAGTATTCCTATCAAAAAAGTATAACCTAAATCTAATCATGAGGAAATAATCAGTCAAATTCAAATTGAAGGTAGTTCTATACAACAACTAACCTGGCTGCTTCAAAAATGTCAATGTCATGAAATCAATTTAAAATAAACTTAAATTGTCATATATATATATATATATTCAATTTCACCTCAATAAAGCTGGAAAAATAAAAATAAAATAAAAAGGTAGAATGTTTCTAGATTAAAGGAGAAAAACATGAAAAATAAATGCAATGTCTGTTCTTTGCTTGGATTCTGGAACTTTATTGGAACAATTGGGGAAATTTGAGTATAGAGCATCTATTAGATATAGTATTGTATCAGTGTTAAATTTATTGAATATTATAGCTGTATTCTGTTATGTAGAAGAAGGTATTGATTCTTATAAGACACATGGTAAGTTATTAGGGGTGAAGTGTCATCTCTGCAACTAACTCGTAAATGGTTTAGAAAAAATACTGACATACTTAGGCATGTATGTAGATATGATACAAACATGGCACAATGTTAACAACTGTTGAATCTAGGTAAATGCTATATGGGTGTTCTTTGTAATTTTCTCACAATTATTCTTTGGGTTTGAAATTTTTCCTAATAAAAAATGAGAAAAATAAAATTATAACTTTTTAAAAAAGAAATTTACTCTCTCTCCTTAAAGGCATTTAATGAGCTGGGGTTGAAGCTGTTATATTTGAAGAAATAAATGGCTGGATGGCTGGATAAATAGTTCAGAGTCAGATACCCTAAATTCTAGTCCCAGTTCTGTCATTAACTTGTCATTTCACTTGGGTTTTCTCATGAGTCAAATAGGGGTGATATTACCTCCTTGCCATGCCTATTTCATAGGGCTGTTGCGCAGATTAAAGGAGATAAGAGATGGGAAAGTACACTGACAAGGGGAAAAGTGCTATTCAAATTCAGAACACTCATATTGTTATTTTCATCTTAGAATCCTTTTACAATGGCCACTAACAAATCCATTCCTGGAAACTGACAACTGCTGATTTACACATTTTCAATGGTGTGCATTTACCCCTTAGCTTTTAAAATCCTGGTATCCTATGACATGGGTATTGCTTGAAATGATTGATAGCCCTTGTAGGATATCATTAGCACTGAATGAGACTATGAGAGTCAAAGAGGATTCTGCCACATGCCTACTTTCTGGGCAGCAGTTCTGCATATTTTCCATTTGAGTCAGTGGTTGGAGTTCTGGTTAAATCAAGTGTAACCAGAGAAGATGGAGTGCAAAAGGGAGGTTGCTGGAAGGAAAGAGGAAGGGAAGATGACAGGATCACAAAGAGACTACTTGATACATTTTAAGGGAGAGGACCAAAAATTCCTGATACTGTCACATACAGATAACTATCTCCTGGGGGGTATTCTTATTTTTCACTAGAACCACTGTTCACCAATTTCAAAGTCAATGTCTCATTCACACTAGTTGGAAATACCCAAGTTATTTCTGTTTCAATAATCATCATATAGAGCAGAACTCATTTTTCACTTAATTATTGATTCAATATCCTCATCATACAAATTGTACCATAGTTAATCCAAGGGTAACCTTTGGTTGAAAAACATTAAGATCCCCAAACTTTTTCAGAAAGAAAAATGTACACACACATACTCGCATTCATGGCATGCATGCCCTCTTTCTTCAGTAGGCTTTGAGGAGAAAGCCACATTTGTGACTTATGATCCACAATATGCTATTACCACTTTGAAGATACCTTGATCCACTTGGGGACATAAATAGTAGGGACCTAGAAACACAAGTCCATTTAATTGTATAATCTTATGAATAAAGGCTACTGATCAATCTTATTCTAAAATAATTAATTCATTTCTTATAACTCACTCTAGAACCTAGTCTCCTGGCTTATCGTTTTAGGTACTCTTTGTCAAATTCTCATTAATAGGATAACCAAGTTAGACAGATTAGAAGGCATCATATTTAACTTTGCCAAAATTCAAGATCACTGGGCTCTTTTCCTGGCCTTTGTGATATCACTAAATTAAAATAATAATGTTCTTAGTTTCCTCATCTGTAAAATGGACCTAACTGTTCTTTCCCAACATTAGTTTTATTATAATGATCAAATCCAGAAATGCATTTAAGATGATCCATACTATCAGATGTAAACATTACTACTTTCCATCAAACTTTGACATATGTGAAAAATATATCACCTTCACAAAAAGCTCTAAACTAGAAAAGGAACAAGAGAACATGAAGACAACTCAGTGTATTTTTCAATTATGACTAAATCAGCAGTCGAGATGTCAAATAGCACTCTTAAAATCCCTGTGTAGCCAAGTTGTAAAGCTTAGAAGAAAGTTGAGAGCCTGGCAAAGAGCAATTGCCAAAATGCCAGAGTCCTTTTTCCTGGAAGAATTAATGAAGCACATAATAGCAAAGAGTGACAGCAGTCTTGTCAATAACCACGAGCATGGGAACAAGAGCTGCATAGTGCTTGTCTAGGCATGATGGAATCCATGCTATTTCTAAATGTGATGTTTTGTCCAAGATTAAATAATCGACTCAAGATTTAATCTTTAATACATGGAAGAACACAATCAAGGCAGAATGAATTGGGGGAAAAGTTGATGAAAGTTGTTATTAAATAATTAGGTGTATTTTTCATGTGGTGAAACATATTGAGGAGTTTGATCTTTCCAATAACAGTATTTTGGCTTGAGTTTCCCTGGAGAATAATGATGTGATTAAATTACACATTTCTTAAAAACAATAGGAAAAGCTGTAAATGGGCAACTCACTGATCATACCTGATAAAATTTCAAGGAAGTTTCATATCTCAACCATGCAGAAAATTATTAAATATTTTTCAAAATTGTGAAAGAATGAAAAACTGCAAAGGAAAGAGATTGAGATATTCTATATGGGAAAAAGTGGGAAAAGATTGGAGCTAGTAGTTAACATGGCTTGTCTTAGAACCAAAGCTGTTGATAGAGTTAATATAGTAGCTATTTTATTTATTACTAATACAATTCACATCAACTGTGAGATTAAAGCAGCTCTGGGTATATATTGTAACTTCCATCTATGGATCTCAAAGTGTCTAACGACCATTAACCACCTTTTGTGAGAAGACAGAAGTCAGTGATTTTTGCCAGTGAGGAAAAAGAGTTATGAACTTGCTTACAGATACAGGGTGCCATGAGACAGGGGCAACCTGTATGAGTTTACACACAGGGAGAGAGAAATTTAATTTCCCTGTATTCTTTTCTTTCTTACTGACTTGGGAAGAGGCAGGGAAGAGAGAACAAAAGTAGCAGAGAAGAGATTTCTACCTTTGTACTCCAGAGAAGAACTGAGCAAGTGCAATAAAGTACATGAAGTAATTGATTGACTAGTCAACTCAGAAGGATGCACTCCGCACATGTACCCATATCTCCATCAATCATTGATATAAAGAGTAGAAGAAGTCACTATCCCTGCCCTTCATAGTATCTTGAAACTCACTAATGCATATTATTAATTTTGTAAGGTGTTTTAATAAGCCTGTGTTTATGAAAAAAATTATTTTTTAGACATGCATACTAAAATATTTAGGGGTGAAACATCATGGTGTTTGTAATTACCTTAAAATATATCTGTGAAAACAGAGAGATAGGCTGGCCCGGTGGCGCACTGCTACAGTGCGCCGCTTGGGAGCGCGGTGCTCCCGCCGAGGGTTCGGATCCCACATACAGACCGGTTCCCGCTCACTGGCTGAGCGAGGTGTGGG
>NW_007726610.1:51318-58304 GCF_000696425.1 Galeopterus variegatus
AAAAAGGAAAAAAAAAAAAAAAAAAAACAGAGAGATAGCAAATGTGCCAAATGTTAGCGGTTGTAAAATCTAGGTACTAGGTATAATAGCATTCATTATACTATCTCTTTGCCTTTCTGCATGCTTTCAAACCTTTATAATAAAAGAGTAGACGTTTTACCAATTCAGATCAATGGGGAAAAGAGCCAATTTAAATCACAAAAAGATCTGAATAACAACATATTTTGAATGGGACTTTTTTTTTACTTTTGATTCTTCATAGTAGCTGAGGTTAAGCGAGTTTTGACTTATATTTTATCAATTGTTTGATTGATTGATTTATGCCTGGTTCTAAAAAGGAATTATAGACGTTCAAACGATTTAACGAAATCAAATAAATTTAAAATAATGGTAGGAATGTTAGAAGGAATCATAACATGCAAGTGATAAAGTGATAGGTGGGCCACAAGTAAACCCTAAGCTGTCTGGCAGCAACATGAAGAGAGAAACATCCATAAAAGGTTTATTTGGAAAAAGAAGAACTAGGTACAAAGAAAAAAGTCATGATACTATTATAGCTAATATTTACTGGGCATTTACCACGTGTGTAAGGCATAGTTCTAAGCCTTTTCATGTGAACTTATTTTAATGTAAAAAAAAATAATTAAATCCTTACTACAGGGGCTATTTTAACCTCAATTTACACATAATAAAACTGAGACTCATAGAGGGTAAGTAACTTGCCAAAGGTCACACAGTCAGGAAGTGACAGAGTTGGAAGTTTGCCACAGTTAGTCCTGCCTAGAAAGCCCACATTTTATTTATTTTATTTTATTTTATTTTTTGGCAGCTTGCCGGTACTGGTATCTGAACCTTGACTCTGGTGTTATCAGCACCACAGTCTCCCAATTGAGCTAACTGGTCAGCCTAAAAGCACACATTTTAATCTCTAATTAATATTGCGTCTTTTCCTGGTAAGTGCAACTTTTCCTAATAATGAGACCAGAGAGAAATGTATATTCCATGGGATTTTGTAGAGCAAATAATAAATAACATCCTCACAAAACATCTTTACTGTAAACACAGTGACAGTTTTCATTGGGTTTGTTATGATGATTTATAATTATTATATCTAATATTTGTATCAAATGAGTTCTTAGGTGCTTGAAGATGATGTGTTTTAAGCAGCTTAAACACATCTCCGTATATCTCCTAACACTGTTAATCTGCCAAGAATAATTGTAGCCCCCTTTCCCAGAGAAGTCTGAATCATCACAAATTCTGAATTACTGGAGCCTGAATCTCTGACATGTTAAAAGTGGTAAGGTTTATTTAGACTTCATTTACACTTATTCTTGATAGGATCATGAGGGCAGACTTTGAATGTTGTGATAGATTAAATAATGAAGTCAAATGGTGGGAAATAAATGATGAAAAACTTGACTGAATGTCAAATCCAGCTATACTAACATATTGTGAATTTGATCTTGAACAAATCAACCAAGTACCACATCCCCCTGCCTACCTCTACCTTCTTTCCTCTACTTATTTCTTATTCATCCTCTAAGTGAGACCTTTGAGCCCAGAACTTCTACCTAGAGGATATCTCAATGATGACTGTGCAATAAAAATGATAAGCAGAACACAGATCTGTTCTTAAAATCTAGAATTATCTGATTGGGTAGGAATCAAAATTGAGATGAGCTTCATTAAATTACAGTATTACTGCATTTTGAAGTCTGGGTTTGCTCACTTCAGAAAGCACTATTCATTCATATACTGAACTGTGTAGGAGGCAGGGGAAACAGGTGTCCTATTACTAGATCCATTAAACAAGAAATTTATGCATTACATATCCATCTTGAGGCAATTAGGCTGATTGTTTTTTCTTTTATGGCTTCATTGAAAACTCCTGGCAATAAAGCAATTATAAGTATGTATCCTAGCATTTATCTATGATATCAAAGGCCATGGCCTTTTCATGCATTAGAAGTAAAGTGGACCCCTCTCCATTTTTCCCCTGAGAAATTAAGTACTTCCAAGGCAAACTCAGTGTTCTGAGAGTTCTGTAAATTTGAAGATGTCTAGTATATGAATGGCAAATAGGATGGGTGAGACAATTTGTTTTGATTGCCAAATCATTGTTTATTGATTTTAAACAAATACCAATTATCACCTGCCAAATTTTTATCATTTAAAAACAGATGTAGTTGCTACTGTAGAATTGAACATATATTATGTACCAGGCTCTGTGCGAAACAAGCTACCGGATTATTTCAATTAATGCTCACAGCTCAAATAATCAAGAGCATTACCTCCATTTTATAGATGTGAAAACTTAGGCTAAGAGAGGCTGTATATGTAATCCAAGGTCATGCAGCTAGTAAATGGTGAAACCAGGATTTCAATTCAAATACCCTAACCCTGAACTCACAGGGTTCATTACCATGCGATACCATTTTCAGTAGCATAAAGCCAGAACATGTATGGGATAAGGGAAAAACAATCCACTATTAACTAGATACTCATGTTGTAAATCAAATTTCAAGTGGTAGGTTAGGGTAGATTGAACAAGGTCACGACTGAAAGTCTAGGCAAATGCATAGACTTGGTCAAAGGTCAGGGGTCATAACATGGGAAAAAGTCATGGTATTCTGGAAAATAGGAGACTGAAAAACAAAGAACCAGATTTCAAGACCTACTGTTTCTAACCGAGCAGGGGCAAATCAAGCAAGTGACTGAGTTTTAAGTAGAAAGAAATTGGTAGAGATCCAAGCATGAAGGTGATTGATATGAGAGAAATAAGGTTCAGGAACCTAGTTATTGAGAACCTCTGGGGACTTGATCTACTAAACAGGATTATTGAGGAACTGCTGCAATACCATGGGCAGCTTATGACCAGCAGGTGTATCGACTAGATCATGGTTCTTTCACCTTGCTTTCACATTAGAAATACCTAGCAAACTTATAAAACATCCTAATGTCCAAACTATACTACAGACCAATTACTACAGAACCTCTGGGAGTGAGATCAAGGCATCAATACTTTTTAAAGCTCCGACTGACTACAATATATAACCAAAATTTAGAACCACTGAACTGGGCATGAAATCATGGAATAACTGGAAATCTTAGCTTAGGTGGGTTTCAACCTACTGGTATATAATTACTGATCTCCACTCTGAATGTTAGCCACATCCAATATTTGTGAGTTTCCCTTTAATTTGTTTGTTCACACAATTACTTTTGGACTCATCAAGTCTTTTTCTAATTAAAGTTCTGCATGACTCTGTAACTAACTATCTGTATGTATCTGAGTAATTTTGGGAAATGGGTGGGCCATAAAATATTGCTTCAAGAAGAAAAAATACATGGCACAATTTTAAGTTAAAAAGAGGCAAAATTCACAGTCTCGACTGTGTTGCAGTTTAAAATTAAATAAAGAAGAATTTAAGGGTCTGGGGATAGTTTTCTTATATGGCTGACAGAACTCAAAATGGTCTCCTTTTTATAAATCAAATTTGGCAGGAGATTAATCTAAATAAGTACTAATTAAAATGCTTTAGAAAATAATTTTGAAACATATTTGAAAACATAGCTGAAAATCAATGTCTGAAAATCAACTGAGCATGTGCATCTCAAAATGCAAATGATGACACCAACTTATTGACTAATGAGATGTAAGCAATATGGGTACAAAAAAAGACTATTCTGGTTCAAAGTGATGAGAAGGTAAATGGAATGATCCATTTCAGATGCTTAATTCTTGCAGAACTAATCGGTCCTCAATTAAAAGCTTCACAACTCAAGTAGTTCTCATCAGGGTGAGCAATCATTATATAGCGTATAATAGAGGAGCCTAGTCAGGCAGACTGGTTAGATCATCAGAACAACTGCTACCATTGGGTAAAGATACTTGGTACATTTCTTTTAACGTTTTTAAACAATTCATAACTGATCCACTTCTGAACAGGTTCCAAAGAACTATGTATTTTAGACAGAACAAAATAGTATACAGTGTTTTCCAGAATGCGTTTAAAGTGAAAACAAGGATTCTGCTGTCTGTCTATTTAAAAAGTCTGTGTTAAATAAAGTTAAACAAATTTACCTAATGTAGGACTTCTCTGAGCCTTTAATATACGTTACAAATTGAGACCCAATACTGTCTATTTTCACACTCATCCTGAACACTGAGAACCAAAACCATACTTTATGTCTATAGTAACAAGACTTTTCTATTTTACTGTCTTCATTAGCATTTCTTTACTCTTCCAGGACTGTCCTGCCAAAGTAAATGATCTGATTTTTCATTACAGGAAATTTCTGAAAGATCCACCACTAAGATTCTTTGAGACCTCCCCTCAAAATCCTTAACTTGCTACTTCCACCAATTCTGGACTGTTGTATCCTGATTCTTACCCAATCCTAGTCTAATTCCCATACTGAAATACCTGCCTTAAGTCAAATTTCCAATTCTTAATAAAATCTATTCTTACTTTCCCCCCTCTGAAACACTGTCAAAGATTTGTGGAAATACCTAAGCAATAAACTCAGCCTCGTTTTATCTACAAATTGTGGTGGTAATATCTGGGGGGACTTAATGACCTAATCTTCAAGAGGACAATATACAGTCTATAACTGTCTAAGTGTATTTCACCATCCCCCCAAATATGCATGTATGTATGTGTACATGAACATGTGTGCACACACCCATGTATGCGAGTGTGTGTGTGTGTGTGTGTGTGTGTGTGTAAAGCACCTTGCACATTCACACACTTTGAGAAAGGCTGATATAGTAGGGACCTTGGACTAAGATGAGAAAAATCTGTGTTCCAATCCTGACCCTATTTCCAACTACTTGTGTGTTCTTGGGTAAATCCTTCCCCTTTCCTGGGCCTTACTTTCCTCACCTGTGAATGAAAGTGGTGGGGTTCAGAAAACGTTACCCCAAAGTATGGTGCTTTGGTATACTGAGTACTTTGAACTAGAGGAGATTGGAAGGCCTCAAAACGAGTCTCAGAAGCAAAGTCTCTTTCTGATCTTCTCCTGCCCTTCTCTCTCCTACTCTCCTTTCTCCTCCAAGACAGGCCATAAAAGCTAGCATTCCTCTTCCATAAGACAGATCATGGAAACTAGAACCCCACTCCCTGAAATCCAGCCATAAAACCTAGAAATATTACTCTAACCTTCCCCCACCTTTCTCTGTAGGAGCTGGCCATAAAGAAATCCCCTAAACTACCTTGTCTAATAGTAGGTAGTGAGACCCTCATTCCAGAGGGCTCCTGCTCCATACTTGGGAGGAAGGAATGCTACACATACAGGCTTAGAAGAATCTAAACAGACAGGTCTTTCTAGGTTTACCCACTCAATTTATTACCATTAGATGACACCTTTTTGTCTAATCACATTTCTGCATGGCTGTCCACTCTTCATTTAATCTAAGCATAAAAATAGATGGTTATCCATGAGTCTTTGGGTCTTCATTTCTGAAGTCTCCCATATCATGTAAAGCGTTGATTAAAGGAATTTGTTATACTTTATTCTTGTTAACATGTCTCTTGATTTAGGAGTGTAGACTGTGACCCTTATGTTGGGGAGGAAAAGCATCAAACTTTTCCACCCCTACAAAAGGATAAAACTGGATGATCTCTGAGGATATCGTTGATTCTTAATATTCTTTCCACCAGGGCACTCATGGTGGAAGATGTACAGATGCCTGGGTTGTAGCATAGGTAAGGAAGGTTGTATATATTAATATATATTAATAAATAATTCTTGACATACTAGCCTTTCTGTCCCATTCAAGAATTTCGATCAAAATCTATGCCAGTTGATATGCTATTATAGGATTATACTTTAATCTACTTACATTATTTACTAGTAACCAAGTACTCAAAATATGTCACTAGAATATGGTAACCTGTAGGCCGAGAACTAGTGGTCTGAAATACTTTGGTTCTGTGACTATAATTTCTCTGAGTAGTGCTGGGAAGAGCTACAATAATCCTAGTGAAACTCACAGAAGATAAATCACTTTTCTTCTTTTAACAAATATAATAATTGATTTTCTAAAGGAAGATATGCTGTGTAGCGCTGTAATGGGATCCTAGCTGAAAATAAAATCCAATACATATAATACCTAGTACTTAACTCAATTCCAGCAGACGCACAGCAAGTCATGATGACTGTAAACTGGAGTTCTGTTAATTCATTGTTACTAATATTTGCCTGGACTGATGATTGAATGACTTCTCATTTGTAGAGCACATTAAAATGATCCTAATTATACCATCCTACATTAGTATAGCACTTTATTTTTCTAGCCTCTTTGCTTATATTCTCTCCGAATCTATATAATAATCCTGGGATGTAGGTGAAGGATGCAGTTATTTCCCTCATTCTGGAGATAGGAAAAGAGTTTCATAGAAGTTAACTTGCTGAAGATTATACAGTAGAAGACCAAGGAGTTCAGCCCAGATTTTCAGATTCCAATTCTATATCTTTTCTCCTCCCCTCAAAATTTCTCCAGATCAACACTCTTTTCCCACCAAAAATCTCCTATCTGCTAAATCCCATGGCCTCTCCATTCACTACTTTTTCTTTCATTTGTTCATTCTTTTATTTGTTCACAGATATTTATTGTTTGTGAATTCCTCTTTGTTGATCTTTCTGCCTTATTCAACATCTTTTACCAACTCTTTCTCTTTGTTCTCTCCCAATTCTTTGCTATTTATCTGTCCCTGTTCTTGGCGCCTTTTCTCCTTAGACCTCCTAAGAGTGTTTCCCTAACCTCTGCCCTTGTCATTCTTCTATTATCTCTCTGTACCTTGCCCTTTGGCGATTTAATTTTGGTTTAAGGCTTCAGTTGTTATCTTTGTAGGAAAGACACCCAAATCTCTCTTTCCAGTATGAGAGAAGTACAGATAAAATGCTATGAAAGTTTGAATGAAGTATCAGTCACTTACAGGTTTTTTTTTTTTTTTTTTTTTAAGGGAAAAAAAAGGGGG
>NW_007726610.1:59304-77274 GCF_000696425.1 Galeopterus variegatus
AGGTTTTTTTTTTTTTTTTTTTAAAGGGATAATAAAGTGGGAATCAGAAATATCTTGTTTTTTGAATGGGGCCTTAAAGTCTAGGGTAGGATCTGTATATGCGGAAATGGTAGAAAACGTATTCCAATAGAGGAAATGGGATAAACAAAAACACATTGGTGGGAAATGATAGAGCATGCATGGGAACCAGCAGGCATTTAAGTTTGCAGTATAGAATAAATGAAATATAAATGAATGTAGTAGTGGGAAGGTTTGAAAAGATTTATGGGGGTCTTGAGTGCTAGTCATGTAAATTTTGACTATATTTTAACTAGAGGTACTACTAGCAGGACAACCAAGTTGAAACATCCAGTAGGGAGCTGCATACATAAATTTGGAATTAGAAACTTCAACAGTACATTTACAGTATTATACTTGATGTTATTTGTGTTTGTCATTTCTCTTAACACTAAAGAGTGAGTTTCTTGAGAGAATGATGTGTGGACATTTCATGTTGATTACCTACATTTAGTGTGGTACCCTGCATTTAGTGTGGTACCCTGGAGTCAATAAAAGAATAAATGATACCTACTTAATTACCGACAACACGGCCTTTCAAAACATTTCTGTCCTTTGATTTTTAAAACCTTACACAACATATTCTTATGTGTAGTGGAAAGAACCCTTGTCTAAAAATCTGGAGCCTAATTTCAAGTCTTCTACTTATACCATCCTAACTAGTCCCACCCCATCTGACCTCTGCCTTGACTCCTATTCAACCCTCCAATCTGAGTTAGGTGCCCCTCCTCAAAAATATTTTAGGGCTCTGTACATTTTTATCACACCACTGCTTAGTATGTACTCTATTTACTACTGGTCTCTGTCTTCTACTTGTGCTGTGAGCTCCTTGTAGGAAAGACTTATGTATTTTACTTCTGTATCCCCAGGCATGTGCCCAACACACAGTAGATACTAAAAATGTCATTCAGTGACTGTAGGAATCATTGTTCTAAGGTCTGTCTTAAATATCACTACTCACTTTTGTATTTATTTACTGTTTCCTATATGCATGACACACTAATTTGTATAATGGGGTATCAAATGGATTCTGTCCACAAAGAGCTTTTCATCTAGGGATGTGATCTGTATGAAAAATACTTATGCGAAATAAAAAGGTCAACCAAACAATTTCTAAGCAGATGCTTTCACTGACACCTAAAAGTCTTTCATTGCATCCAGGTGTTTGTCATCTTAGACATCCAGCACCTAGATGATTTCTAACTTCTCCTCCATGTGTCATGCCTCTTGTAATCATGCATGAAGTCTCCCCTGTGTTCTGGGGCTGCTGTCAAATGCAGCCCTGAATAACTTACTATGACTTTTGAAAACAGTGCAGCAAGTTCAGAATGATGGATTAAATGAAAAATCCCTGCCCAGTGCAAGAAGAACAAGGTTCCTTTTTGCCAAATCACTGCTGCGGGGGGTTATTTGCTAAATAAACAATGTGCTCTTAGTGGGAACATGGTCTGGATGGGGAAAACCATTGCAACCAGGTGTCCCCAGACCCTGAATCACACATTCAAAAGAAAATGTTTGAGCTTGCCTATTATTTATTCATATCCATTCCTCCTTCATTCCCCTGACTTGTTGGCTTTAATCTCTCAATAACACATTCTTGCACCTTACAAATTTCTAAACCCTACTGACAATCACTCAACTTCCCTAGAAATAGATTTTCTGTGAATCTGAGCACAACTCAGAGTCTTCTCTTGTCACATGTACTAAAGGAAGTCACAGGATAAAAGTGCAGTTCTTACAGGTTACATGGTATTTTCTCATTTACTTTTATCAAGTAAGCCAGATACACTGATGCCAAGACATAAAGCAGATCTCAAGGGATTCAAGTCATTGTTGTTCCACCTTCCACTCTTCCTAGTCACAAGTCCCTGGTTTTCGTTCTCACCACACCCCTACTAAGCATCTCTGCCTAGGCAAGACAGTCTTATGTAATAAACTGAGCCAGTCTGTTCTTCCATCTCTCCTGCTTCAAATGCTCCAAGCCTAGCTCAGATCCATGGGACTCACTGAAGATTCCCTGATCACTGCAGCCTCCAGTGAGCTCGCAAAACACTTATCATCTCTTACATTCTAATTGTTTTCCATGTGGACCAATCCCTGGCCTGACAGTTGGTCAACATTTTTATAGGTCTAAGTGTCCAAGTCAGAAAACACTCTATCTTCACTGATCTTCCTCTTCAAAGGTGAAGCTAGCAAGTGAGCATACAATAAGATATGAATATAGTGCGATGATAAGCAGAGGCTTCTAAGCTAGAGTCCAAGACACCATGAACATCCTGAAATCATGTGCAGTTTTCAGCTTATGGACATGTATGAGGGCACTTCAAAAAGTTTATGGAAAGATTTTCATTATCTTTTAATTCTATTTTTACATGAATGTTTGGAAGTACCCTAGTATTTCTCTACAGAGTTTCTGTAATTTTCATCAGTTTCTCAAAATGGTTAAGAACTAGAATTTGAGTTTCCTGGCATTGGTTTGTGATTTTGTCTTCAGCAGAATAGATATTGTGATCAGTGAACAGACTTCCTCTCTGACTCCTCAGGGACTGTGAAGGAGGAAATGGCTACATAACTCAGAGATGTTCCTAAAGAAAAGAAACACAGTGATCAGACCCTAGGAGTAGCATTATTCTTACCATTAGTATTTATTTTCTTCCTGATGTGTTCATAGTGCTAGGAAATTTATAAGGTTCTAATCATGTACTACCTCCACTCCTATTCTCTGTTTTCCCTCCTACCTCCCCTTCTCCTCAACCCCGCTTCGATTGATTTGCTCTAGAAGGATCTCCCCTGGCGGCTGACAAAGGTTAATGTTTTAAACTAATTAATGACAGCAAAACCTTTGTTTACAGTGGCTTACTGGTGCAGATGGCCCTTAAGGAACCTGGTTAAGAAAAACTATAAGGCTCTTTATATATTCTGGATATTAGTCCTTTGTCAGATGTGTATTTTGCAAATATTTTCTCCCACTCTGTTGGCTGTCTTTTAGCTCTGTTAATTGTTTCTTTTGCTGTGCAGAAGCTTTTTAGTTTGATATAGTCCCATTTGTTTATTTTTCCTTTGGTTGCCCGTGCTTTTGGGGACATATTCATGATTTTTTATTGTGGTAAAACATACATGATATAAAATTTACCATTTTAACCACTTTTAAGTGTTAAGTTGGCCATTTGATTTTTAGAAATTTTATTCACTCATATCAGTTCTAGTCAACAGATATTTAATGAGGATCAGCTATGTACCTTGTGCTGATGTTGGTAGATAATTTGAAAATTATGAAAGAACTATAAATATGGTCCTTCTTCTCAGGATCACTGTTCTTAATCTCAAGGAGATTAAGCCTCATTTAGGGAAACAAGATATATGTACACCAGTTAAATAATAATTCATGGTAGATAAGGCCTCAGATGTTCAAGGAAAGCTTTGTGTAAAGGTATGACTCAATTTGGTTCTTAATTCAGGCGCGGGATCTTTCTCGTGTGAGAGGAGGGAAAAAGGGGGAACAGTGGTGAACTAAAATAGCACATCAGCTATTTCAGTGTTAAGTCTGTCTTTTCGGAGAATCTTTGCTTTTCTAGCTTTGACACTCTCAGTGTTTTGTTTTTAAAATAAGCTGAATATTCAGATGAGGAAACATATTATTGGCACATAATTCATATTTTTAAAAGTCACAGAAACCAAACTTATTTAACTTGTGATATAGACAGTATTAAATAAAAATCCAGATTTAAGTGGCAGAAGAGTTCAACTTTCTTTTACAATTCTATGCAAATATCTGTGTTCATGCAACATTAAACTTTTCAGTATATTGTCATTTGGGAGTAGGTTTTTCATGAGTGAGTTTAGAACAATTGCATTTATAGTTTTTATGAAAAATAACTATAAAGATCAGCATGTAATGAAACACATATTTATTGGAATTAATCTTTGATGTCTGCTACTCTGAAATCAGGTGAAAGTTTAGAATGGGTGTGTATTAGGGGTAAAGAGTGAGTTACGATTAATTCTGGATAATCTTGTGCCAACCTTTACAGCAAAAACATGGTGCCCATGGCTTTCCCCAGGCTATAATTGATCAAGAATTTCATCTAGGCTGAGCATAATGAGCAAAATCTCTATTAACAATTTGCTTCCTTTTGCTGCTATCTTCATCCCACTGGGCTACAGTAGTTTCTACTCATGAGCCTCCTTCTATTGCCCACTTTTACATTTTGGACTACCTTGTATAGAAGGAGTCTTTGAAAAGTTCGTGAAAGATTTGTATTATCTTTTAATTCTATTTTTCCACAAACATTTTGGAGTACCCTTGTATCTCGGTATTGTGGTCTATAATGTAAATAATACTCTATGACTTTGGACTTTAGTTGTGTCTGTTCAAAGTCTTTTACCACATAAAGTTCTTTTCCCCCTGTTTCCTGGCAGGCATCATTTCCCCCATGTGGTAAATGAATAAACTAAGGCAGAAGGGTATGGAAACTTGCTGGTTTCAGCAGGGTTGGAAACAAGGAGGATTTAATGCCTCACCTGTGCCCAGGTTACACTGGATTATACTGCTTCTCCTGCATTTGAGAAATTCAGTACTGGGCCTCCAATGGTTACTGCTTGTAAATCACAAACTGTGATACGCAGCTTTCTGGGGTGTTATCTAGTGATAAAGTCTTTGGTTAGTTGGCCAAAGCCTGAAGGTAGGAAATTAGCCAGACATCCAGGTCTTTATAGGAAATACACACTGATAGTAGACTAATATTTGTTAAAACGAGGTAGTTTTTGACTCATCACTTTTCTGACAACCCACAGACTTGCAGTTAGTGAACACCAGCTTTCCCTATTCTATTGCCATTTCACATGATTTGATAAAGAATCTAAATTAGATTTGATGGAGTCAGCTTAAACTTTAAAAAATTGTTGCTTTCAATCTAGGCACAGTTAGAAAATTAAAAGTTTATACACTTGCCTGCCAGCTGTTCTGTTGCCCCCTACTTAATTCCGTAATCATCTGTTACTGCCAGCACAAAAGTCCGATATCTTTCTTTCCTTTCTTCTTAAAGTTTCATGAATTCTTGAAATAACACCCAACACATGCTATAAACAATGACAAAGGATTGTTACAAAGCCTAATACTTCAATGAAACTAAGTGAGGGTAGAGGACTAGAAATTTCTAGACTGATGCTTCTGGCAACAATAGACTTAGAGGTGATAATCTTATTCTGGATAGCAAGTGATCCAAACCCTAAAGGTAAATAGAATTATCAGGTCTTGAATAAATTAGTGTGAGTGATTTAGAAACTATTCACAGAAGTGTTTAGGAAAAGTGAGATACTTCAGTTATGGAGGAAAGAAGCAATTCCCAGACAAGAATGCCATTCAACCTAGGGTAGGCCTCCCTCTGAGGCCATTTGCCCATAAAAATCCAGTTTTCTTTTTTTTTTTTTTTTTTTTAGAAATAAAGTTTTTATTGTCATTATTAAAGAATAGAAAGTATAATGATGATAATATTTATTTATTTATTTTTACTGTTGTTGAGTTTTATATTTAGTTTTTTTTTTTTTTTAATTGAGCCTAACTCCAAGAGAAAGATGAAAACTACAGTAAATTGATTTATGTCACATTTTAATTTTATAATTAGGACATAATAACCTCATTTACTGAGATTTTGAAGTAAACAATATTGTACTTGCCAGAGATCTCTGAAATATTTCAAGAGTCTGTCCCATCCCATTATGGAGGAATTACTTTTACGTTTTTCTAGAGAAATGTGAAAATCAAAACACTTAATTAATTAATTAACTAATTAATTAATTAAGAATATTCATGAGATACAAAGCTAATTGTCACCCCTCCTGCCCATGATGTGATGGCCAGATTCATGCTGGGGGTATACCCATTACCAGAAATTACTTTTGTACTCCTTGTCCCTACCCAATTATCCCCAACCTCCCTCCCCCTCTCTCTACCCCCATCACTGCAATTTGTAGACCTACGAATGTTCCCTCCCTCTGTCAGACCATGGGACTACTGTGGTCTTTCTTTCCTTCCTTCCTTTCTCTCTTAGCTCCCACATAAGAGTGAAAACATGCAGTATTTATCTCTCTGTGCTTTGCTTGTTTCACTCAACATAAGTTTCTCCAGGTTCATCCATGTTGTTGCAAATGGGAGTATTTCATTCTTTTTTTATGGCAGAGTAGTATTCCATAGTGTATATGTACCACAGTTTCCTTATCCAATCATCCATTGATGGATATTTAGGTTTAATTGATAAGATTTGGTCAATTAGAAAAACAAGTTAAACAAAATAATTGTATCAAATTATATAAGCTCTAGGTTATTGATCACTCTCTTGGGATTTTGTTTCCTTTGTGCTCACATTATTTGAGAAAAGCCCTATAAATTTATAGAGGGCTGGTTGAGAAGTTAAAAATAAAACACAGTCATCTGAATCTTTTGACTATATGTGAGTGTACAGAAAAGAAGATCTGGCAATGTTGGATTTTGTTTCTTGGATTTGTTTTTGGATAATGTCTGACCCTCATTTGAAGGATGGTTCTTATTCCTTGATTTTTTCTGGAACTGTTCTCATCTCATGAATTTTATTCTTTTCAGTAAATGTAATGTGTTAAATATATAACCAAATGTGATTTAACTTTTACACCTTTGTAAGATTTTCCACATAAATTAATTCACAACTCAGAAAAAAATGTTAGATAATGAATTCTAATTTTTTGTTCAGAAATATGGTTATTAATACTTTATTGTGTTTGATGAAGCTAGGAAAAGAAAAACCATAGCTGAAGTACCACTTTCGCCTCCATGATTCCAAAAGATACAAAGAAAGGCTTCCTATGTATAGGAAAACACCTGAAAAATGTCATCTTATCGATTCAGAGGGCCAGCTGTTGGAATAGAACTCACTTAAACATTTTAGAACTAGCAGCTACTACTGATAGAGTTCAATAAGAAATCACAGAGAAGAGGTGAAAGGTCTATGCCCAATTGCAATATCTATCTTGAGGACTGTTCAATTGGAACAAATTAATAAAACCTATTTGTGACGATTTTTTTTCACCCATAAATGCCATATGGTAGCATTGAAATTAGGGAGAAAAGATTCAAAAAGTTTGAAATTAGAGTCATTAAGATTTCACATCACACACAGTATTTTAAACTTGGTATTACTCAAATTTTTACTTCTTCAGTTAGCTATTACTCAGAGAGCCAACTGCCCGAAAAAAAGACTTGTGTACATTTGATATAAAGTATATAAATATTAGGAGTTTGATTAAAATTATATGATTTTTTTTTTTTTGTAAATCATTCAGTTGAGCATGGGATATTGAGTCTTATTCACTTGGATGTTTATTTCAAGATGTTTGATAAGGGAGAGATAGCCTCTTGCTCTATACTGTGCTAACCAGAAAATGCTAAGACAATTACTCTCAAAGATAAAGCAGAAACATATATATACATGGAGTAAAGAAACATTCAGTGCTACTAAAGCAGAATCCATTTCATATTCACACAAGGTACCAAAACTCCCACCTAGCTTTTCATACATTGTGCTCAGTGAGACGTTGGTGGATATAAAAAACACACATACACATATGCATACTTGCCACATACAGAGACACACATACACAAGCACATGTATGCATACACACATACACATTATCATGCAAAGTATTTTATGGTAAAATAAGTTTAGGAAATGATGGACTAAACAAAGTTTAACAAGTTTCTTTATCACATGATATTGTGGAGGCTTTGATGGACCAATATTGATTACATATGTCCAAGGTGGGGAGAGGTTATGAGGCCCTTCCTGAACTTAACTGATTACAAAATTCTTTCTAGGTGTATCTTTCTGGATTAGAGAGATACAATATCCTAAGGATTTTGGCATCTAGTTCCAGTTGATTTTAGAGACCAGTCCTAACAAGGTCAACGGGGTGACAATTCAATTGGTCTATTCTGTGGCTAAAAAATATATCTAATTATTGATCTTCCCCTTTAAAGTGTTTTTAATTGGTTATTTGTTCACTGCTCATTGCCAGTAGGAAGGACATAGGACACATACACATACACATCACTTATATCTGTTTCCTTATGAAATTAAACATGCTTTGCATATCTCAAAACATGTTAACTCGTGAAAAAAATTCTGTTTGTTTTCTGTTAGACAGAGGCTACCAATGAGGCCAAGTTCATGGGCCCAGGTGTTGTAAAGACCAATCATCTCCTCTCTAGTCCACACCCACAGTTGTCCCAGTCTAATCCTCTTGTTGACCAATGAAAGGCTAGCTTTTGGTCATAAGTTCCTGAAGATTTTTCCATAGTTGGCTCATTTCTACCCTTCAGGTCTCAGCCTAAATGTGACCTCTTCAGTGATGTCTTCTCTGATCACTCTATATGAAAAAGCCTCCCCCAGTTAGTTTCTATTAGATTATCTTGTTCTTTCCTTCATAGAACTTTATTGGAATCTGTGAACATCTTATATATTTGTTTGCATGCCTAATAATTGTCTTTTTCCCCAACTAAAATGTAAGCTCCACGAGGGATATTTTGTCAGTCTTGTTTACTGTTATATCTCCAATGCATAGAATTGTGCCTGACACATAGCAAGTAGTCAATAAATATCTGTTAAATAAGTGAATGAATGAATGAATAAATAAATAAATAAATAAATCCCTATTTTATGAATTAGAAAGAAAAAACTGAGTTACAGTGGAAAATTAATTGCTAGTATCACCAAGCCTCTTCGTGACACAGCAGGGACCATATCCTTTGTCTCCTGATGCTTACAGAAGTTTTCTTTGCTTTATAAAATGTAATTTGGTAATTGCTGGCCTATGGAACTACTGTGATTTAATTGGTAGTTACTAGTCAATACTGTCCTCCACTGCTTTAATAATGAACCTGTAAGCACTGGTGCTTGATCAATGAATAAGGATCTCAACGTTGGACATAGGTAGAAAGGAATGGGAAAGTTCATGTTTCTTCCTTTTTGGAAGTAAAGCAATGCTTCCTTTTTTTGTTCTGCTCTGCAAGCTCCTGAGGGGTCTTTTGTGGGTGGCTCTACAACTGTTTTTTCAAACATCTGAAGCCTAAGAGCATCTACTGAAGAATTTTTATTCAGAGCTAGAAAATATTAGCTACTTGAGGTAAACCTTATAACGTGCAACTAGCAGTGTGTAGACAATGTGAAATTCAAACAGAGTTATGCATTCATTTTGATAAAAAGAGAGAGGGTTTAATGATTAAAGCTAAGTGACATGAATAATTTAGCCATACATCTATGACTTATGGCTGCCATTAGCTTTGGTTACTGTTTCAAATACTAGTTACTTATGCTAGTTTTAGCAATACAATCTCTGAAAAGGATCCTAATGTTGAAGGGTGAGGTTTGTTTTAAGTATTCTTAAGTACTGAATGAAATCTAACGGTGCCTAACACTGTTATATAAGGTCTAGAAGAAATTAAGAAAATATAACTCTCTCTTGCACTCAGGGAACTTCTAGGTCTTACCCTTCCTTGGGGCAAAATAATGAAATTCCGCTTTATGGAGGGTCAGTTGCTCTTTCAGGCAGCTGTACATTGTAATAGAACAGATATTTTTAAGAGCCACCCTGCAGAGACCTAGGAGATCTACATCAATGACTGGGCCTAATGGGATTGAGTCCTCATTAAGGATTTTCTCCTTCACTAAAGTTGTTTTTTCTCAATATGTTTTCATATTGGGCTTTAAATTGCTTTAGTAGACATGGTTCCACTACTAAAAGTGGAATGCCACTGAAATAGATAATGATTTTTAACTTTTGTAACATCCCAACACTACCAATATTTTGATTTCTGGACATAACCTGTCCCTCTCTTAAGTATGTGCTGGGTGTTTTTTTTGTTTTTTTTGTTTTTTTTTTGTTTTTGTTTTTTTTACCAATATCAACATATAAATAAGTTGAAATTAAATTTGTAATTAAAATTTTTGGAAATTGAGATAGAGATCCCTGAGAAAGTTCCAAGACTAGGGTTGATAAATGCAGCACTATCAAACCCATTTGTGAGATGGATCTAAAGTCTACCCATACACATTAAAATTCCTTTTCAAAATGAAGTTAAAAAATCAGAGCAAGTTTAGCCATTACATTGTTCATTTCTGCCCACCACAAGCATCATCATCATGTGCAGTCTTTTAGATCAGATTTTCTCATGTGCATATGATGGGAGGAGGGGAGGAAGTAATAAGACAGATTTATCCCGATTTTAATTCTTGCTTTGAAAAATAGTCTCATGATATATTCTTTTGACCTTCTCAGTATTGTACATTTTGATTTGGTGGTCATTCCATCTCTTTTCCACAGTTCACTGAGGCTGTAAACAAGGGAAGATGTGCAGTGGCATACCCTAAAACTTACACATTGTTGAAAAGGTCAAAATAGTAGAGCTGAATGATCTATTTGTAATTTACAGAATATATGAGGCATTCAAATTCAAATAACTTATTCTCTTGACAGAGTAAGAACAACATAAAATGGCACACAACATGAATCCATTTGGGAAACAGACACTAGAAATAAAACATAGCCAGAGCCAATTTATTTCCTGGTTTTCTAAGATGGTACTATGTTTACTTATTCTTCCACAGGCAGAAGAAACCCATGAGGTTCTTGAGAAACAAGTACATTTCATTAAAATGTTAGATTGAAAAATGTTGAAAGAAAGAAGGAAAATTCAAGAATAGATTACATTTTGTTATACAAAGAGGAAGCAGGAATGTAGTATAAAAAGCACTGGCTGACTTGGGAAAACTGCACCTGGGATACCATGGACTAACTAGCTGTATGACCTAAAATATGTCACATTTGTCTCTTTGGTCTTGAGTTTCTCATGTGAAAAACAATGTGGTCAGACCAGAAGCTCTCTTAAGAGGTCTCCAGCTCAAATATTCTTACCTCTTATTTGATCTTGTGATTTATAACCCAAATATCCAGATTTGTCCACAGTTATAGATTGTTTCCAAAGATTCCTCCTTTCAAGAGATGAAATCAATTTTGCTTCCCCTTAAATTGGCCTGGCCTTGTGACTTGACTTGACGAATAGAATGTGATTAAAATGACATTCATTCCAGGACTAGTCTTTCAGAGGCTTGGCATCTTCTGACTGTCTTAGAAGAGAACCACTAAGTAAAGAATCTAGGACTAAAAGAATGAATAATAAAATATAATGTGAAGAGAGAAGCCATGTGGAGATAAAATGTGGTGCTTTTGTCAAAGGTCAGCATCAAGGCCCCAACAGAGTAAGTGAGGCCATGATGGTGTTGCAGGCCCAGCCAAACTCTCAGTTGAATGGAACTGCATGAATGACCACAGTCAAAATCAAGTGCAGCATAAAACAAAACAAACAACAACAACGAGATCTACCCCCATGGGCTGGCCCCGTGGCTCACTCGGGAGAGTGCGGCGCTGGTAGTGCTGAGGCCGCAGGTTCAGATCTTATATAGGGATGGGCTGGTGAGCTCACTGGCTGAGCATGGTGCGAGCAACACCGTGCCGAGGGTTGCAATCCCATTACCAGTCAAAAGAAAAAAAAAAAATCTACACCCATGCCCACAACACCATTAGAAATAATAAATCATTATTCTTTTAAGCCACTAAATTCAGCAGGGGTGGTTGTAGACTAATAGATAATTGAAACACCAACTTTAGTAAATGACATCTTTACTCATTTGCTCAGTGCCCTGAAAGACTTTTGTTACACCTATCCTCTTTCTTATCAACCCATTTCCAATCCATTACCAAGTCTGCTTGTCTGCAAACTTCTTGAAGACAGAAACCATGTCTCCTTTGCTCATCACTGCATTTCCAGCTCTTAACACAGTGTCTGAGGCATAGTAGGTTAATTTCATTGGAAGCACTGTTAATGTTTCCTCATCTCAACCACTTCTCTCCATCTCTACCTCCTTCTTAGTCTGAGTTGCCTTCATCTTTTACCTAAAATATCCTTTTAACTACAATATCCTTTTAACTAGTGTTTTCATAGAAAGAAACTGGGTGAAAGTGTATACAGAAATTCTGTATTACTTTTGCAACATTTCTTTAAGCCTAAAACTATTTCAAAATAAAATGTTAAAAATGTATATAAATTGCAACATGAGACTTCTGTGATTAGTACCCTCCTATGAGGCTCTGCATGATGTGACCCTCCTTACCTTTCTGATGTAACTTCATGCTACCACTATGTCCATCTGCACAGATTACAATTTTCTAGGTACATTGGACTTAAGTCTCTCAAATATTTTCAACATTTTTTCTCTTCTGCAGGATATTTTTTTTTTCCTTTTTGTCTTTTTTCGTGACCGGCAACGGATCGCAACCCTCAGTGTCGCGCCCATACCAGACCGGGACCGGCAACGGGATCGCAACCCTCGGTGTTGCGCCCGCACCTCGCTCAGCCAGTGAGCGGCCGGTCTGTATGTGGGATCCGAACCCTCAGCGGGATGCCGCCGCGCTCCCAAGCGGTGCACTGTAGCCACCGGGCCGGCCCCTTCTGCAGGATATTAATATGACCTCTTTCTTCTGCATAAAACATGTTTTGCCTCATTTTTCACAAGGTGCCTCCTTCTTATCCTTTAAGTTTTAGCTTCTGAACTTTCTAAAACCATGTATCTACTCACCCATGATCTAATAAATATTATCTCTTCTTTCAGTTCATAACATGAAGTTACAACTTGTAATTTTACATTAATGTAGAATAGTAATCATCATGAGAGAAGAAACTATGTTTGTCTTACATCCCCAGTGGTTAGAATAGTGCCTAGTACATCATTAGCACTCGATAACTTTTTTAAGTGAGTTAAATCAAATGAAACTCTGCTTAAATTATCTATTTGTATGAAATGCTATTTAAAATGTATGCAAATTAGAGCCTATTGGCAAAGGTCATGTTTGTGGACATGAAGGAACATCCCCAGGTAAGGAAGGAAGGGTGAGAAGTTATTTCATGGGTCTAGACAGAACAAAGATTAAACCACCCCCCATCACCATACCAACATTAAGGACCTAGGGTTCACAATGGAAGCGAATGTTACCACTTTATATAGTAGACTGTAGTAATATTACCTTGATTTATTCAGTTCTTTTTGGTCATCTATTGTCTGAACTGCCTGTTACCTACACTGACTACACATGGCATGTTCACTGCCATGTATTAGATGCTAGAAGGAGGACATGGGTTGCATCATATGTTTAGAGTAAAAGAAATCCCAGTGGCATCACTGCTACACAGCAAGAATCTAGAAACTCAATTTATAATTATCTGTAAACTACTTACAGGAAAACAATGGATGTGTCAGCTATTTTGTTCTACTTTCCAAACTACCCACTTTCTCCACCATTTTGGGGGCTAAGGTAAGAAAGGAACATAACGCTGAAATTGCACTTGCTTGTTGTACCACTTCTGTGATTTGTACATATACCCTTAAGATTACATTAGCCAGATATTGCTCTCCTCAGTGCTGTTTATAATGAAAGATTTTTATTCAGTTTTTTCTGATCTATAAACTGATATTGCTGCATAAATACAAACTTTATAAACACATCAGAATCTTAGAATTTTCCAGATGATGAGGAAATATTTCTGTCAAGGGAGACAGCTAAAATGAG
Organism: Galeopterus variegatus; assembly: GCF_000696425.1. Taxonomy (NCBI): domain Eukaryota; kingdom Metazoa; phylum Chordata; class Mammalia; order Dermoptera; family Cynocephalidae; genus Galeopterus; species Galeopterus variegatus. The sequence goes on from NW_007726610.1 coordinate 73,012, forward strand.
TAAGCCCTTACAGCCCTAAGACAAGGAGAAAGAAAACAATACTTCAAATGAGGCCTAATTTTGAAAGAAGGTTCATATGTATGCAGGGATTTCCTCTTCTAGACTTGTAAATTCAGTACTGAGGCCACAGTCTATTTTTATATAAGTCTTCCCTTTTAAAATCTGCATGAGAACTGCCTATGTGTTTGTCTAATATTGCATTTTTCCAGGAGCCTTCAATGATATGAAAATTCAAACATCCAGGCTTCTAGGCGTTCAAATTTTAGTACAGCAAACTTCTCACTTTGGGACTGAAGATTTTACTTCTCATCCGATGTTCACTGTCATATGGATCTCAGCGTAAGGAGGTGTGCTGCTATGAGTAGAATTGTGACTTCAAAAAAGCTATGTATCTAACCCTAGTACCTGTGAATGTGACATTATTTTGGGTCCTTGCAGAGTTAAAATGAGGTTATACTGGGTTAGGGTGAGCCCTATAATCCAATGGCTAGTGACCTAATAAGAACAGAAACATTTGGAGACAGAAAGAGACACAGATAGGGAGAGAACAACATGTGTTGACAGAGACGAGAGTGATACATCTACAGCCAAGAGACACCAAGGATTGCCAGCAACTGCCAGAAGCTAGGAGAGAGACATGGAACAGATTTGCCCTTGGTGCCTCCACAAAGAACCAACACTGCTGACACACTGATTCCTGACTTGTAGTCTCTGGAGCTGTAATACAATAAAATTTTGTTGTTTTAAGCTACCCAGTTTGTGGCACTTTGTAATAGCAGCCCTAGAAAACTAGTACATGTGATAAGGGAGCGTATGTCATAGTAAAGTGCAAGCGGTCCACCTACATAAAATGAACCTACATATGATATAACACTATCTCTCTGTGGTAAATATCCAGAGAGATATTGTATTTAGGCCCAGTTAAAACTGCCGTGTCCTTTTCACTACCCAATATGAAAGCTGGTCTCCTTTTTCCCTCCTATTTAGAAAACTGGAAATTCTGGTTTACCAAGACCAAAGAGAGCTAATATACTTCAAATATTATGTAATATAATAGCCTTTCAATGATTGGAGTATTCCAATTAATTAATTGGGAACTTTATCAAAAGCTCAGTAGTTGAAAACACCATCATGATTCCCTATGGAGGAGAACAAATTGATTAAGCAATTAAAATGATTACATTCACAAAAATCCTCATGCTTTCTTTATAGACTGCTAATCCCGAATTTAAGAGATGGCTCTGATTTATGGGCTTGAGAAGTAAATGATCCAGAACGTTCCTAGAGAGGGAGAAGAATATGGTGGAAAGGTATGTTTTTCCATATTTCTGCTTTATTTGTACTAATCATACAATCTTAAGGCTGTTATTATTTATGGGTTTTAAGCCTCTGTATAATTTAAATTGCTCATGCTGTTTGCAAAATTCCAAGAAAAACGTGCAGTTCTTGACCACAGAGAGCAGTTAATGAAAACAAAGCCATTAGCTACTAAAGAGGAAATCAGAGGTTTAAGGCCGTCCTCACACAAATGCCACAAAAGGATAAAAGAGGCCTTAAATCATGTATTTGTTGTCATGCAGACAAAAAGAAAATATGCTTAGCTAACTGAATTTGTAATTAAAATTAAAAAAAACCCGACACTGATTTGGTCAAAGTGGTTTGCATAGGTTGATAGAGCATAAAACTTGTCAAGAATTTTAAACTGGTAGTTAGCCCTGGAAATCTGGACACTATTAAACCTATTTTCTCAAAGGCAAAAAGTGAATGATGTATTTATCACTGACCATGGAACAAATGATTATGGGGCTCTTTCATGTAGCAATTCCTGTGAAAAATATTTTGGGGTTTAGCTGACCACAAGTATAAATACTAGCCAACAGTGTGATGTGGCTGCCAAATAAGCTCAAAGAATGTCAAGCTACTATAATAATAATAATAATAATAATAATAATAATAATAATAATAATAATAATAATACCTTTCATGAGTGTGCTGCTTCACATTGTAAAAGTGCTTTTACACAGATGTTATCATTTTACATAGTAACCAGAATATAGGAGGTCAGTATCTTGTTCTCTACATGATTTAGGGCACATATGGTATATGGTCTCATATTTTAAGAAGTATAGTGACACACTTCAATAGAGTATATCCAGAAAAGGGTAGCCATAATAGTATAAAGTTTGTATAGAAATTTAAGAACTGGAAATATTTACCCTAAAGATAATAAGATGCTGGGGTACCTTGCTAGTTTATCCAAATATTTGAATGGTTATATGAAAGAAAAATAAGTTTACTGTCTTGCTACAAGAGAGACATTATGGCTCAGCATAAAGGAGAACTTCCTAGTGATAAGAGTTGTACAATAATTGAAGTCTGCCTTGTAGAGGTAGTGAGTTCTCCATTGTCAAAAAACTCTCTTCTATCATAAAATACTCTTAGAGATGCTCCCAAAGGTATTTTTACATTGGGTAAGACTTGACTGCTGTGGGAGCAGCCAGTGATCACCCATATTCATGTGTTTCTCTACATTCTACAAATTCCTTTGATATTATATTGGCCACGTGGCTGAACTCTGGACAAGAAGATATGATTAGAAGTTACATACATTTCTTTCTGTTATGGCACCAAAAAACACCATTGCAACATTTTCCCTCTTGGCTAGGTAAATGCAGAAGATCCAGAAGAAGACTCTGAAGGATCACTAGGAAATGGTAGGAAAAACTTAAACTGCATAGAAAGTCACCTGAATATCCAACTAGACTTTGTGTTAGCAAGAAGCAAACTTTTCTTATGTTTAGCCACTGTGATTTTGTGGTTATTTATTACATTGGCTAGAGTTACTTACCTTACTAATAAAACCACCAAGGTTCTTCCCAATTTTAAGATTCTATGGTTCCTGAAAGCACTAAATACAAGGTTGTTTTCTAAAGTAGAGTTGGATTTAGAAAATATAAGAAAATTAATGGGGAGGCAGTGAACGATATTGCCAACCATCTGAAATTTAGTTATCTCAGAAATTCAGAAGTTCATTCATTCATTTTTTCATTCATTCATGTATCTGTGCATTTGTTCATACATACACAGGTACTTCAAAAGTTCATGGAAAATAGAATTAAAAGATAATACAAATATTTCCACGAACTTTTCGAACTACCCTCCAATCTATGTGCATACATACATAAAACAGATTTACTGAGCATCAGGCACTATGCTTACTGCTGGGGAATAAAAAACAGAGTATTGGTCTGCAAAGTTTATGAGCTACTTGTTTGATATACAAAGTGGTTACTCATGAGAACAGCTGTTATTAGGTTAATAAGCTAACTACTTGACTGAGAAAGGGAGTAGGAACACAGCCAGAACAGATTAGACAGATCATCCCTGCTATACATTTGTACATATATAATAGCAGAGTCATAGCAATTCTGAGCTGACTAACAATGGTCAGGCTAATAATCATTTATTCACTACTGATATAGCTGATTCCTCACTAGTATGTTCAGTTAAACTGCCCGTGGGTATCACAAAGAACCTTAATTGCTGCATGTGTAAACGGTTAATGGTATTTTACACTCATTTTACTTTACTAAACTATTAAAGAAATTAATTAAATGGTGCCTGAAAATTCTTTGAGTTCCTTGGAGGAATATACTGCATAAACATGAGGTGTTTTCATTAAAGTTAACCCTTCCCCTTCTTCAATTCTTTTATCTAGAGCTATCATGATTCTCTTTCTTTCTAAAGCAAATCTGTTTTTCATAATTGAGCTAAGAGGATTTTCAAACTCGGCCTTGAGAAAAACTTTTCTCTCCTCTGGTGTAGGCCCCTCCTGTACCACATGTTCATATTCTTTTTGTTCCTTTGCTGAGTCATCATCACAATCGGCCTTGAGACACACCATGGTTATCATCTCACCAAGTTAAAAACTTATAAAACAGCTTGAATATAAATAGAATATCATCATTATAGCAATGGATGTACTCTTAACACATTCGCAACTAAGGAAAATAAATTAAACCAGCTGATATAGACTCTCAGTAGGCCAGAGACCCTCCTCTTCTTGGAAAAGAATTGTCTTATAAGCATATGCAAAATTTCAATATACATAAGCTCTACTCCTGGGTAGATATTCCATTTGTAAACAAAACCAAAGCATACCTGTGGACTTAATGAATACACCATTATTTCTTTTTTTTTTCTTTTATTTTTTTTTGTTGTTGTTAAATTTTTATTTTGTCAATATACACTGTATATGATTAT
>NW_007726610.1:77387-112128 GCF_000696425.1 Galeopterus variegatus
TTAATAGATGATTTGGGCTGTTCGATATATAGGATCATGTCATCTGCAAACAGGGACATTTGTACACCATTATTTCAATTTTAGAAATTCACATATGGGCAATGACTAGACTGTTTTTATCAAAATGGGTGTCAGGCCAAGTTTACTATCCACTCTTTTTGATGGAGCTCCTTTTCTTACCCAGGAGGTCTTTTACTACTATTAATTGCCAGGTGTGTCCTCCGTTGCATCACCCTAAATCCTGGTTCTTTCAAACTTTTCTTCTCTGCGGCTAGGCTCATAGTGACAATACCTTTCTCTAGTGGCCATCAGGTTCCAACTCTTACAGGATTAGTTCCACCATTTGTGATCTTTCAGTAGCCATTTGCTGCCTGACATTTATTTATTTATTTATTTATTTTTATTATACATATACATGTGGGGTACAACGTTGATTTTCAATAATTGTATAGATGTGTGGTGGTTGGCTTAGTATAGTTAGCTTATCCATCATTACAGTACACAATCATTCTTTGATGGATTCTTAGCCTTTGACTTTTCCACCTTGCTAGAAATGCATGATTAGTGTTTTTTCTGACCTGACCTATTTGCTCACCACCTTGCTGAGGCCTCTGCAACATCTCCAGGTCTCCAGACTCCAGGTTGCTACCTTTACTATAAACTACTGGCTTGGGCTTCGCAAATCTCTGAGCTTTTTCTACATATCTATTACCTGGCCCTTATTCTGTGTTGACTCTGATCTATTACTGGTCACTGTAGCAACATAGGAGATATTTAGGGTAAGGAAGGAAAGAAAAGAGGGGAGGTTTACGGTGTTCTTTAAATCACAGCAACACATGTGCCTATTAACAGTACCAGATATTTACATACCACTCCTGATATGTGTAGGTAATTTCTGGAAAGAACTATATCTGAAAGAGCAAAGGATCTTCCAAAGTTTAAGCCATGTCTATATAAATACAGTGTAAAGGGTAATTAAGGAAATTATCTAAATGATGCAAAGCTACCCATCTACCTTAATTACGAGGATACTTCAAAGCAGTTTATGTGTGAATGAGCTAGATGATATTTCCCTCAATTTTCTACATACTTACCTATAATATAAAATCTACTTTTATTTATATAAAATTAAGTAAAACATTTGATTTGAAAGGAAAGTTCCAAAATAATTGTTTTTTCCCCTCAGTTCATGTTGTATGTTTAGACATAGTGAAAATTTATAGATTTTTTTTTCTTTTCGGATATTTAAAAAGCATCCATTATCCACTGAATATGGAGGGTTAGAAGATAAAAATGCTGAATAGTACTGTAAAGCTGATGATATTGATATCAATGCACACAGAATGTATCTTGGGTGAATAGTGCCCACAGTTGACACATAGTCCTAATAAATTCCAACAACCGAGAGTTCCCTAACTTACTTTTTGGTCTCTAGTCTATCATACCTATTCTTGAATGATAGAGATAATTTTCCTGATCTCTGCTCAGATGCTGGGTTACATGTAGCTTTCTGGCCAGTTAAGTGTGCCTCCCTGCAGAATATGCTTTTTATACTGCCTTGTACTTCACAACCAGTTTTCAGGCATATCTCCAGCTTCCAAATTAGTTTGCCATTTGAAAAGGTGTTTGTGCCCATGTTACAAAGGTTAAAGATCAAAATAATGTTGTCTTAATCATTTCTATTTTCTCAGTGAATCAATTTACACCAGATATCCCCTTAACTTCCTCTATATGATTGCTCACCTTTTGTCCAAAAATTTATTTAAAACAAGAGAGAAGAGATAAGCCTAGTACAAGAGAACTGAGTAAATAACCGTATTAACATTAATGGATGATGGTTAAGAGTTAAGAGTGCCAACTTTGGCCTTACTACTTTTAAGTTGCTTAGTAGCTTGAAAGAGTTGTATAACTTCTCTGAGGCCATTTCTCTCACTTTAAAAAGTGGGCCATTTCTCCAAAGAAGACAGAAAAATAGCAAATAAGCACACAAACAGGTGCTGAATACCATTAACCATTAGGAAAACGTCAATCAAAACCACAATAAGATAGCACTACATACATATTAGGATAGTGATTATCAAATAAATCGAATATATCAAGTGTTGGTAAAGATGTGGAGAAATTGAAACCCTTCTGCATTGCTGGTAGCAATGTAAAATGCTGCAGTCACTTTGGAAAACAGTCTGGCAGTTCCTCAAAATGTTAAACATAGAATGACCAGATGACCCAGCAATTATTCTAAGGTACATACCCAAGAGAAATGAAAATATATGTCTACAAAAAATTTGTACACAAGTATTCATAACAACATTTTCATTATAGGCAAAGAGTGGAAATAACCAAAATGTTCATCAGCTGATGAATGAATAAATATCAAGTACAAAACCATGCTGTCTGCCCTAAGTGAATCATTGTGCAGTTTATGCATGTACTGAAACGGCACAGTGTACCCCACAAATATGAATAGATAAATGTTAAAATAATTTTTTTAAAATGTGATATCTCTATATGATGGGATATTATTCGGTAATAAAATGGAGTGACGTGTTTATACATGCCACAACATAATTGAATTTGGGAACAATATACTAAGTTTAAGAAGCCAATCACAAAAGACCACATGTATAATTTTATTCATATTAAATATCCAGATAGAAAAATCTGAAGTGACAGAAAGTTTATTAGTGGTTGCCTAGAGCTGAGGAGGGGTTAGGGATGGAGGACTGAAGAGTGATTGCTAATAGGTACAGAATTTCTATTTTGGGGTGTTGAAAATATACTGAAAGTTTGGTGATGTTTGCACAACTCTGTGAATATACTAAAAACCATTGAAATATATGTTGTTTAAATGGCCAATTGTATGGTATATGAATAATATCACAATAAAGCTGTTAAAATGGGGCAAATAGATGTGTCTATCTCATAGATTTGTGGGGAGGATTAAATGAAATAATGCATATAACGTATTTAATAGAGTGCCTAGTACCTGGTAAGTAATCAATAAATAATAGCTCTACTACTGCTGCTGCTGCTGCTAGTACTACTACAAATAATAACAATTATGAGTAGTATTAGTAGAGCTATTATTAAATAATAAGAGTTATTATGATAATAAAAATAACTATTAGTAGTAAAGCTGTTATTAAATATAATAATAATAATAATAATTAGTAGTAGTAGAGCTATTATTAAATTATAATACTAAGTAGAATAATAATTAGTAGTAGTAGTAATACTAAAGCTATTATTGAATGATGATAACTATTATCATTAATATTATTTAACTGCCCCATTATTCTGATGGTCTTTTCTAGGACAGAGTGTGGTGCTTAGATAATGTTACCATACCATAGACGCTAACACAAATTTGGAGTCAGACCTATCTGTTGTGAAATACCATCTCTTTCACTTACTAAATATGCAGACTCAGGTAAGCTATTTCTTCTGCCCAAGGCTAAGTTTTCTTATCTGCAAAATGGTTCAACAATACCTACTACTACCTCGGGCTTTTATGAGTAATAAATAAGACAGTATATGTGCAAATGCCCATTGCAGTGCTTAGTACAGAGTAAATTCTCAAATAATTTTGGTTCCATATGTAAAATTATAGAATTGGCACTGAAAACATATGATGAAACACCTCTGAGCTCGTATCAATATCATGACAGCAATCATGTCATTTAAGAGATGTTCAGAATCAACTTGTTACATTATACTCAAACAAAACTTTAGTAAACAGTCAATCTTTTTTCTTTTCATTCTTAAAAGTGTCAAAACAAGTACAGCTAAGTTAAAGAATCTGAGACAAAGTAAGAAAACCACTTTCAGTTTCAGTCATTAATAATGCAGCCAACTCTTAGGGAAAAGGTGTGGTTCAGATTTTCCAAAGTTCTAAATAATGCACATGTTGTTCAATCCGGGCAATAGAAGGGTTTTCAGTTTGAGGTAGCGCATGCTAAGCTCATGCATGTTACCCTGAATAAATAGGTCTTTTGGAAACAACTCACTAACCCTCGAATGTCTACAAGGGAGGGGGAATGCTGTCATAAACCAGCTCTAATTATGGATCCCAAGAAAGCTGAGTGAACTCATGGTACCCTCCTTCTCCCTCTCCAAATTCTCTAAAGTCCTCAGTTATTCAAGATTACATGAAGGTTTGCAAGGAGTTATTTGAAACTAAGAGAGTAGGGAGATTACACACAATTTTTAAAAAAAATCCCTTGTTATCACCATTATACACACAATGCATACACCAAATCATGACTCCAGCTAATGAAATGATCATGTATTCCTATTAGTATTGGTAGCAGTTCTGGTTTGACTTTTTAGCTCAATTGATTAGTGACTTGCTTTGGATTGTTTGTTCTTTGTCAACTTTAGAAGTTGTCTAATTTTGTTAAACTGAACTGACTCAAGGGTATTATATGTTTCCATTTTTAATATTTGCCATATTAAAGCAAAGGACAATTTATAATTTCAAAAGGTTCTATCTTTGGCAACTTTTAAACATTTTGAAATAAATCTAGTACTTCGGTTGAGGTTACAGAGCTATATCATTGTATTGAGTGAAAGCCTGAGAGCATAGAATCCTCATTATATGAGGCACTGCCACAAAAATAGTCACTGTCCCTTTTCCCATCTCTGTTTTGGTAGTGATCATATTGCACTGATATTCTGCTTACACATCTGTCTTCCCACTAGACTGGGGATTCCTTAAGGCCAAGAACCTCATTTTATTCACTTCTGTATGTCAAGGATCTAACACAGTCCTCGGTAAATGTTTTGGGGTAAATAAAGTTTTTTTTGTTTGTTTGTTTTTTTTTTTAAACACATAGACTTTATTGAACAGCTAATTTCCTAATTTGGGTTCAATTAATTATTTCTTGCTTTATTCTCTTGTAGAGTCTTTTACAGTGGTCTCTTAGGGGATCTAATATAATTTTCAGTAGAAATTGACATGCTGGAGAAATCAATTTCTGATGAAGATTAAGACTCCTCATACACATAGAGACAGTCTGAGCCAATAGCACGTAACACAGTCATGAAACATGAATTTAAATAGCTGGTAAAAATACAATAAATTCTGAATGAGAATAGAAAAGAAAGAAAAAGAATCTTTTATACTGGATCAGATTCATCTAGAGATAAACTGTTGGCTTTTTGAAACATCTGAGGTAATCCAATTAGCTTGGACTGTTCTGGTGGTCTGAGTTTCTCTGATATGCCTTAGGCCCCCAGACTTTCTTTTGACTCTTTGACACAGAAAGAGAAAGTAGGTGTTTATATTTTTTTCTGCGTAAAGCTGTCTGTCTTATTTAAATCTTAGGAAACTTCCAAGAAGAAAGTTATCGGTGAGAAGAACAGCGCACATTTTCAAATTTACCCTTAATTAAAATTAAACGGCTGATCGCAAATCTTTGCATCTGAATTTGTTCATGGCTTTTTCAAATCTTCTATAAGAATGTTACAGTTTGTAAACATGCATTTGGGTCCTATAAAAAAAGTAGTGTATAAAGAAGGGTCTACATAGCATAAACACATTTTAAGTGGAGTACAGTTTCCTGTGATGTTTTAATACTTTGGATTATTAAACGTGTTATATAAATTACTATATTGTAATGTAGTGTTGTTTTTTTAGAAAAAATACATTTTTTCAACTACTAAGAATAGAATTAGTCCTTGTATAGTAAAGGTTTATTTCTCAAATTTAAAGATAAATTTACCTTCAGAGAGAGGAAATAAATGAAAGATAACAGGACCAAACTGAATTTTTGTATGTATTTTGTACATTGCTTTTATCTTTGTACTTTGTACACTACCACAGGCAGCTTTAGCTGCATAGGCTAGCTTTGTGAGAGCAATAGTTTTCAGATTATTTTGCTAAGAATGTGTTTATCATCTCAAAATATATGACTATTTTGTTAAGATTAATCTTCTTTCAGTATTACAATGTGAACATAATTTAGCAACAACCAAACTGTCATCACTATGTCATCAAAAATGTATGTAAGTCTGTAGAACCTTGCAGATGACTACTAATGGATTATACTATAGGAGAGAGAAAGTCAAGATGTTTATTTTCCTCTAGAGATACAACAAAATACCCGTACTGATGCCAACCCTATGCACTATAAAATATTTCAACTGCAACTTTTAATTTACTGGATTGCCTTTAGAAATTTCCAGAACTTAGAACGGAGTGTAACCTTCAAACAAACACATAAACAATTATTTCAGACCATGTCTTCTAAAATTTCCTTTAAAGTGGTACACAAGTATTTCCCACAACATTTCTCATTTTGCATAAAATGGTTGCATTGTGTCCTTGTCCACAGTAATCTGAAAATGAGAATGCTCTTGAGAAACTAAAAAATGTTTGTTCTGTGCATCTACTATTGCTTAACAAACTACCCCTAACTCAGTGGCCAATGACATTTTATTTTGTTCATGACTTTTTGGGTCAGAAATTTGAGAAGACTTTGGCTCATTGGTTTGTCTCTGATCTACACGGCATAATTCAGGGATGGTAGGTGCGGCCGGAGAATCCACTTTCAAGATGACTTCTTCTCTCACATGTCCAGTGCCTTGGTGCTTGGTGATTTCTCTCTCCTCCTCTCCACATAGCGTCTCATCCTTTAGGTGCTCTCTATGTGGCTTGAGTTTTAAGTAGCAGGATGGTTTCAGAACAGACCAAGAGACTGGGACAGAAGTTGCAAGTTTCTTTTGACCCAGCCTCCAAAAACTCAGAAAACATCACTTCTGCCATAGTCTATTGGTCAAGCATGTCTCTAAAGCCAACACAGATTTAAAGGGAAGGGAGTGAGAAACCACATTCAGATGATAGGAGTAGTAAAAAAATCTGTGGCCAACTTAAATCTACCACAATGTTGTCTTAAATTTTAAGTGATGGGATTTGGGAAACCCAGACATGATAATGTGCTGAGCTATTTAGATTGGATCGTTGCATTTATTGGCGGTTCTAATTGTAGTTCTAGTCTGAGGTTATCTAAAGGTGAATGTGCTTGATAAAATTCAGAAACTGAAGCAAAATAATTTTCAGAAATTTTCATTACCTTATTGAATTCTGAAAGTTAACCAGACATAAACAAGGATGTTCAATATCCCCAGTTATTTTTCTCTATTTCTTTTTTACACCTGAAGCTTCTAAACTCTCATCATTCTAACTGCAGATCTCCCACTGACACCTTACTATTGAGATATAAGAGCAACTTACAAAATTATTTCCAGTTGTGAATAAATGGTGCTAAACTAATCTGTGGAAAAGTTAAAATAATTTAAAATCAACCAGTCATGTGGTCCTTGAAATGCCAAAATCTGGTTTGACTGGTATTGTTTTTCTTTCTCTGAATTATATGGTTGTTTTAACATCTTGGGGAAACAGCCTTTCTGTGATGAGAAATAGGAAGATCTCCTTCTTCATGGAAATAAAGTTGTTTCCAAGTTGTGCTACTAACTAAAACCTGAAAAGTTCAGCCTTATATCTAATGTTAATTGGAAGCAAGTTGTTTTAATAATTTTGTACGGTGGTAGTGTTGATGGGCTATTTTGGCATATACACCTATGTTGAAATATATTTTTACAAACCACCCATCTTACAGACATCCTGAATGGCACATACAGGTGTTGTACTTAGTGAACCTGCAAGAAATGTATCGCCTATGAGGTTCCCTCTCTTTGCTTTAGAACAATACTTCTCAAATTTTTTTGTTGAAGTGTGCCTTATGGCAGAGGAGAATAAAGGATTATCCCCCCAGAGTCCACAAACATAAAATTCTCTCACATTTTATTTGAAATACTTGTGTGAATGTTACTTTCTACTCCTTAATATGTAAGCTTTAATATAAAAATAATTTATCCACTTGAATCTCCATGCAAACTATCGATACAAGATGATAATATGGCTTCATATAAACCGTATTAAATCACTGAGTACCCTTTCAATATTTTTATCCCTGTTTGAGACGGAGAGATGCAAGTAAAAATTATTGGAAAGTAAGAGTGTCAGCACATCTAGACTTGGCTCTAACAAAATGTAACAATGCAAAATAAAATGGGGGATGTAGGGAGAGCCATAGTCTAATACTTCAACACTCTTTTTAAAATATTTACCACTTCCACAATTTGCTCTTGAAAACATGTTTATCATTTTCTCTTATTTTTGTTGTAGAATATTTAACTTTGGCTTTCATATTGCTAGGTTGCATTTAAAATCTACAATGTGTGATATTTCATTTTAGGAAAATGAACCATCTCTCAGAAATGTAATTTTCTCTCTCCTATTCTCAAGACAGAAATAAGCCTCTAACAATCTAAGTTAGAATGGGAAGATCAAAAGTTGGGTCCAAAATTGCCAAAGTGAGTAAAATATTGGGGTCAATTTGTCTTCCCTGGCTGTATAATTTGTGGGTACATCTATGGTCACAAATTTCAATAAATCATATACCCAGTGTAAGCCTAATGTATTTCCAGAATATTTACTCAGTTTTTTTGTGTGGTTGTCTTGTTTAGAATTGAAGGAATTCTGAATACTAGGATGAAACCCAGCACAGATGAAAGCTCTCAGATGTTAAAGGACATGTTTTAAATTAAAGGCCATGGTTTAAGGAGATCTTAGAAGGCTTCTGAGTTTCAACCTCACACTACTTGAAATCATAAGGATTAGTTGTAGGGGACTCAAAACAGAGGCTCAACCCCTTGTATCCTTATCTGAGTCTGTAAAAAGACAGTGTCACCCATAAATTAACATGTTACTTTTCTCAATACCATATAATTCTTATATGTTCAGAATCCTAACCCAAAAACAAGTTTTAAATAGCCCTGGATTGTGTCATTGGAAATGATATTATCAAATCATTTTAAAGGCTGCACTGAAGAGCTGTCTTTTATTTTACGAAGTGCTTAGTCTCCGTAAATTAATGCTCTCCAAATAAAACTTTTTGGCTGACGTGTATGAAAAGTTTTCTGTAACAATCACCAATGCAAGACACCTGTGAATCGATCAATCACAGAGTCAAAAGGCTCTATCATACAGCACACTTAATACCCAGTGTAACAAATTAGTATTACCATTCCTTGATGCAATACAAACTTATTTCCTTAAACTGCTATTGCACCGAACTCCAGGGTTATAAATGAGCAGAACACAAATTGATTTGCATGTAATAACAGTGGCAATAAGCCTTTCCTGGTTCCTGCAATTTTCCCCATCTGTTAACAGAGAGCAAGTTTAGCATCTATTATTCCCAGAAGGGGACTTACCCAGCTGGACATCTATAACACTTGGCTGATTCTCCATGGGGAACAATGGCTTGGGAGGCTTGTCTGTGAGTAAAGCTAGAAGAGAAAATGAAAGAAAATAATGGGAAAATTGAGATAAATTATGGGATAAGAAAAAGATTCTATTGTGTATGATACTTACTGTTTGTAGACTTGATGGTCTGTAAACATTTATTAGACAGTGTTCCTACTTGGTTTGTTACTCTATTCATACAATATCTATTTCCCAGCACATTTAGAGCACCATTGATTCACTGTAAATAGGCCATTTCGACAGCTACATTTTCCAACAAGATCAAACAAATGAACTATTTTGGGTGGTTTTTATACGCTTGCAAGTACAAAGAAATATAGATTTTAAAGGTACAATTATGCACGAAAAATTAAATCACCATAAATGCTTTGTGCACTACATATTCTCAATGAAATAAAATCCTAATAGACATTTCTGGTGGCCAAAACCCTCTGAATCACACCCCTGCCCCATTCTAACCTCCAAAATAATATAATAAGGCACTGGTACCTTCATTAGGACAGTTCATCAAAAATATTGATTAAGTATCTTTTGTGTACCAAGTTCTGTCCTGGATGATAAGGGAGAAGGAAGTAGAGTCTTTATCCATGCCCTCAGTTTATAATACATTACTATGAACACAAGACTAACACAGCAAAAGAAAGAGAGATAACAGAGAACACAATCCAGTGGAAAATTGCATCATTTGAGCTATAAGGCTATTCATATGTGCTAAATAAATTGAGAAAAGAGATGTCAAGATTGGCGGGCAGGGTTGGGGAAAGTTTTATGAAGGAAAGGGATCTCCATATGAACCTTAAGAAATGAAGAATATTTTGAAAAGCAGAGAGCAAGGAAGAATAAATTAAGGAAAGATTAACAATACAAAACAAGACACAAATATAATTTAGCAAGCATAATTTGTTTAGAGGAGAATTGTCTGTGAGAATGGGTTGGACGGGGTGGGGTGTAGAGCCAGTTGCTCATCATGAATTAGAAATGAAACTAGATAGATAGGACAGAGCTCAATTCTATAGGATCCTCAGAAGCATGCAGAAGAATTTGGGCATGATGTGGTAGGATAAAGCGTCACTGTAAATTCTTGGAACAAAAAAATGACTCAAAGAAAGTACTATCTAATGATGAGTGGCTTGGTATATGAGATGGGCAGCAGAAGAAAAAAAAAACTAGCTAAGAGGAAGCAGTAATAATGCTGCAGTAGGGGGGATGAGGAGCCAGACTAGGGTGGAGTCTAGGGAAATTAAAAAAAAGGGGGAAATCTGAGAGGCACTTGGAAGAAAGAAATGAGAGGACTTAGCATACAGATACATAATGTCATATGTATTAATGTCATAAAGACAACCCTTGGACTATAAATTAGTGCAGCCATTATGGAAAACAGTATGGAGGTTCCTCAAAAAACTACAAATAGAGGTGCCATATGATCCAGCAATCCCACTACGGGGTATATGTCCAAAAGGATGGAGATCATCATGTTGAAGGGACACCTGCACTCCCATGGTCATTACACCTCTATTTACAATAGCTAAAATATGGAACCAACCTAAATTTCCATCAACAGATGACTGGATAAGGAAATGTGGTATATATACAGAATAGAATACTATTCAGCCATATAAAAGAATGAAATTCTACCGTTTTCAGAACATGGATGAGTCTGGAGAAAATTATGTTAAGTGAAATAAGCCAGACACAGGAAGAGAAATACCACATCTTGTGTTCTGACTCATAACCATGTGCTAAGGAAGGAAAGAGGGAAGAAAGGAAGGAATTAAGCAGAGAGAGAGAGAGAGAGAGAGAGAGAGAGAGAGAGAGAGAGAGAGAGAGAGAGAGAGAAACAAAGAAAATAAAGGAAAGAAATGAAAGACCACAACAATACGTTTAACTTTCAGAAGGAAACAACAAGCCTAAGGAAACTAGAGATGGGGGGGGAGTGAGGGAGGGGGTTTGGGGAATGACAGGTTGGGTAAAGGGCATAAAAAATTACAATTTGTAATAATAAACAGTCTAATCATAAAAAAAGATAAAAAATAAAAAAAAAATTAAAGTGAAAAAAATTAAATTACACCTGCACAAAAAATTGTCAATTACTGAAGTGATGTTTATTAATATTAATTATAATTTTAAGTGCCTTACATGTATAGGTGGTTCCCAGTTTTCTTTTTCTTTTTCTTTCTTTCTTTTTTTTTTTTTGAAGTACTGCTTCATATCAGATCCCCACTAAGAAGAAACACAAATGGCTGACTGGGACACATGCATGTCCAGTGATAGATCATGGCATGGATGCATGGCATGGTTGCTTGGTTTTCCAAAGACATGATTTTATTTTATTTATTTTATTTTTAAAACATTTTATTAATATTAATATTTTTTTACATTCTATGATGTTGCTGCAGAGTAGTTGGGAGGGAGGGAGAGAGGAGAAAGGGGAAGGAAATGGGATGGAAGAAGGAGGAAGGAGGAGGGGCGGGACTGAGGCCTGTGGCACCCCCGTCATTCCCACAGGGGACTTCCAGGGGTGGGTTGGCCATTGTCAGGCTGAATGCAAATGTAAGAGGGGTGGGGCAAAAGCCCTCACCCCTCGCCACCCCAGCTTGGGAACACAGGGCTCATACTGTGGCTCAGTGGTCGTCACTGGGCTCGTTGCACATGTTGGCAGGGAGGCATGGCCGAGGCCCTCATCTCCCCACTGCCACAGCGCAGGAGAGCCTGTCATGCTTCCTGCAGCAGCTCGGTGGTCATTGCTGGATTGGTTGCATGTGTCAGGAGGGTGTGGCCGAGGCCCTTGGTCCCCCACCACCCCAGCCCAGGAGAGCCTGGGGTGCTTCCTGCAGTGGCTTGGTGGGTGCCACTGTGGTGGTTGTGTGTGTCAGGGGGGTGTAGCAGAGGCTATCAGCCCCCACCCTTGGGACTAGCTGCAGGTGTCAGGGGGCATGGCTCAGGCTTCCGGCCCTCCCCACTTTCTGGCTTGGTAGCCCAGGGGACTTCCAGTCCTTTTAGGTGTTATAGGTTTTCTCAAGTGAAATGAGACCTTTACTAGCTAATATCAAATTTTGTCTCTGGTTGCGGGTACTTTGTTTTTCTTCCAGTTCTCTGTTGGATTATTTGCTGTTCCCACCACTTAACTCTGTGTTGGAACTGATTTGTTGTCCTTTGCTTACTTCTAAAATGGGGGAACTTCCTGTGGGGACCAGTACTTGAGCTCTGTGGTTTAGGTAAATTGCTGCTTTGATGCTGACTCCCTAGGGAAGGTTTTTTGTGCAGCTCAGGTTTTAATGGTTGACTTTATTGGAACTTCTGGGTCTAGTGAAATCCAGTGCACCTGGGTCATGTAGACACTCTGGTCTGGGCCTGAGTCTTTTCATCAATCTGCACCCCATGCAATTCTATATTCCTGACCAGTCTCCTCTGAGTGGTCCTATGCTGATTGGTGAGCAGATCAGCTGTCCTTGCTGTGCTCCAGTTTTCCCTGGCCACCTCCCATGCTCCAAACACTTCTCATGGGATGGGTCAAGCACCAGTCCCTTGCCATGACTCACTGGCTTCTGTGTGGTTCCTTTTTTTCAGTTGTTGTGGCTCCTCGCTCCTAACTGGGTCCAAAGGAACCCTATTAGAGGTCTCGCTGGCCTGGAGGCCATCATGGCCCTCTTCTCCCCTGCCGCCTCCAAGCAACTTCATCTGAAAGGCACAGCTGCAGCTTTTTCCAGCTCCTGCTCCATATGCTCAGCAGCTCCAGCCTGGAAGTGGCTGAGATTCGAAATGGTCGGAGTTTTTTCTTTCTCTCATCATGGCTTCTCCTGCCTTCATGCACTCCGTAGGTCCCTCTTCTTCTTCCCCTGAGCTCTAGTGGCCCCAGCTTGGCTGTCATTGCTTTTTTATAGCTGTAAATTGGTTGATTTGTGGGAGAGAGTGATGCTGGGGACCATCTATTCTGCCCCCTTGACCAGAAGCCCCAGTTCAGTTTTCAAAGTGCTTCCAGATACATTAGCTCATGTGATCTATGCAATCATCTTGTAAGGTAATAGAGGCAGTTACAATTGTGGACAATTTAGTGATGAAACTAAATGAATCTTTCATTGTCTCATTTTGTGCTCCCTTGTGACCAAATCCCCCACATGCATGATGGATAGAAAGACATATGTAAGTTGTTGGTAGGGGACAGGTAGAAGAGTCATTTTAGCGTATTTAACTCCACACTAATTAACTGAGCTAAGGTTCCTAGGCCAATAGGAGTGGCTTTGTGGTAAACAGCCAGCTGAAACATAATTCCTCTAAGACACCTCACACAATACACTTTTTTCCCCTAAACCCATGAATGGAAGGGAATGAACTCTCACTTACCAAAATACATCTCAGTGGTATGTATAGGTGTGGGACCTCGTTAAATTCAAATATCATGTTTAGGCCTGGGAATTGTCAAGAAGTAAAGAACATTTGTGATGATAAAGCAGCAACTGCAGCAGTTCATCTGGAACCTGACCACCAGCCCAGAAATAAATCTATCAGTGGCCGGATTTACACACACACACACACACACACACACACACACACACACACACACATTTTTTTAAAATCTCATCTGAAACTGATAATTACTATTTGAGAAAGGAAGAGGAGAACTGTCAATACCAAGCTCCCTGAATAACAGAGCAGAGATTTACAATTTTATTAGAAATCATATCCTGGACCTTAAGAGGGACAAACTTGGGGTCTGAGCTAGTCTTTGAATTTGATGCTAAAGCTTCACGTTTTGATTGAAAGAATGGAAGCAAGGAATGAATTTGGGTACTAACATTTCAGTCTACAATCCCTCCTGTGAATTTTCTTCTGTAGCTGCTTATGTTTAATTATCCTTAAATAGAATTGTTCTGAGTATACCATGACACTACTCTTAATGTGCTAGTGAATCTACTACAGTTACTGCCTGCTTCTTCCTAAAGCTAGGTTTTATGTTTGACACTAACTTTACTGAGGAGAATGCCTAAGTTAACTCTTTTCTATAGTAGGCAATAGTTGTGTCTACATGTACAACCAGATCAATTTGTTTGACTGAAATGATTGGTGAATTTTCATGAACTTAGTATAAGAAATCAATAGAATTATTTGTTTGATTGAATAAGTCAGTTTATTTGACTACATTGCCCAAGTGTTACATACTGTTATTACAATTTCATTGTCCTCTTTTGTTGTTGATTTGTCTGTTTAATTAGATTTGCCAGGAAGATCAAGTGGGAGGGAGTAGAAGGACAGCAACTCAGTTTCTGTGGATGAAGCCATTTTGAAATTTATATGTGAAGGTCAATAAAATGGACTCTCCCCCCTTCCGATCCATTCAACACAAAAGCACTGAAGTCACATTCCAAAATCATTATTTTTATTACAACACTTAACCATTCAAAACCTACGAATGTCTCCTACGTTTACAAGAGGATAAAATCTTAACTTGTCACCTGGGAACAAAAAGCTACAGTATAGCCTTAAAAACTTTTTTGCCATTTTATCCACCTATCGTCTATTTTATCAGTGATGTAGCCAAATTACTTTCTTCATTTGCCCCATTAATATATTGTGCTAATTTCAAAGTCTGCCTCTTGGCTTGAACTTCTCCCCCAAATTTAGAAACAAATAATAAAAACTACCATAGTTATTACTTATTTAATATCTACTTTGTACTATGCACTCTTCTAAGGCATTTCATATTACACTTTACAAATAATTTGCCCAAAGTCAAGCAGCTTTTGAATTGCAAAGTGTGGATCTGAATTGTGTTCTGTCAGAATTCACCATGCCCACAATGCTCTTCCTATGACCTTCCTTTTTACCATCCCAAGTCCTACCTATTTTCCAAAAGCCTAAGTCCTATATCCTCCTGAAAGCCTTCTCTAATAGCCCAAGGTAATATTTCTTCTCTCTAAAATCCTAAAAAGCATTTACTGTTTCTGTGAGCCACTCATTTGATTCACAGCATGTACTGCTTTGAATACAAATTAAACCTTACGTTATATGTGTATATCTAGTCTCCCCAACTAGATTTTTACGCTCTTGAAGGACAAGGATCATGTCTCATATAACCTAGCAAATAAGATAGTGTTTGACATTGTGGAACAAATAAACACAATCTTCCTCATTTTGTATTCCCTACTTCAGAGAAGTTTTTTTCTCCAGCTTGGTTTTAGGCACCTAGAGTGTGTCTCTCCAATCAAAACCTGATGCAAATTATCTTTCCCATGGTATTCTTTCTCAAAAAAGGAGTGTTTCCCATAGGGTTCTTACATTGCAAGGAACAGAAATAAACTTGCTAATCAAAGCAAAAAAGGAATTCATCAGAAGTGTATCTCCAAGGATGGCCAAGAAGTCTGGAGAACTAGGTTAGAAATAGGAAAGAAACCAGGCCAGGTCTAGATATACAGGCAAAAAAAGATTACTCCATATTTCCATCTTGACCCCATCATTGGATTGAACTGGTTATGTGTTTTCTAAAAAGAGTAATTTTTGTGTGTTTTGTTTTGTTTTGTTTTGTTTTTGTGTGTATCACTTTGATCAAGATTCAAAACTCTGGAAAGACAGACTGAATGAACAAGTCTCGAGAGCCAAACTTAAGCAAGACTGCATGCATAACATGAGGAAAAGAAGAATCTCCTAAAAGCATGTTTCTTTCAAGCTCAGCATTATTAAAATTCGCTGCCAGGTAATTCTTTGTTGTAGGTGACTGTCCCATGCATTGTTGAAGGTTTAGCAGCATCCCTGGCCTCTACCCACTAGATGCCAGTAGCAACCTCCCCAGGTTGTAACAACCAGAAATGTCTTAAGACATTAGCAAATGTCCCCAGGGGAACAAAATTCTTCCTGGTTGAAAACCACTGCCCTAAGGGAAACTTAGGTTGCCACTGGAAAGAGAATGAATACTAAATGGCCCAAAGTAACAGGCAATATCACATCATTGCCCAGCTCCAGGGGCACATTTACAGTAGATTCTATGTGAATGGCATTCCTTGGAGCACATAGTATTAATGGGATGTCCTGAAGTTATGCAGAGATGGCCTTGACCACACATATCCACTACTATAGGCAATGAGTTTTATTGATTAAAAAAATGTGTATTCATTATGCCAAATACTTCCAAAGTTGCAAAATGGTCACTGGTCTTTGTCAATTGGTGGCAACTGTTCGCTGTACTCTTGATTCTTCCAAACTCCCTAAGCTCACAAGCTAATTCAAAAAGAGACCAACAGCATCTCTATGTCACTTTGCCCCAAAGTGCCCATTTATAAAGGTATCATAGATTTGCCTGATCTTCAGAGGGAACTAAGGATCTTATGAAGGAAGACTTGGGAATAGACTCTATGTGGGAAGACAAAAATGGAGGTCCTTATTAAACAAGTTAGATTTAGGTAGACCCAGGCATCCTATTAATATCCTTAAAAGTTTTCTGTAATCATGAAGAAAAAATTGCCGAGACTAGCCCAAATAGTTGACTAGTTTGAAGACTTCATAAATTGAACACAGAATGAATCAAGAAATTTCTGAGCTCTGAACATATCATAAGCACTATTATTCTTTGGAATATTTTGCATTTTCTTCTATGTGAATAGCTAATAATTGCTTGAGGCAAGTGATATCTCTTTCTGAATTAAATACATGGACATCCTAATTCTGAATTATGACATATACATTTTACTGGCCACTTAATCTAAAGCCCCATATGTTAAAAATCTGTCATTCCTTCGATTACCAGGCTAAGAATCCTCTAATTTAGATGATTGTCCAGGAAAAAAACACACAATAATCATGATTATTTAATATCATCCTTAATACTTCAAAAACTATAAACCCAAATAGGACCAGTCTTGGATATAATGTATCTTCTTGCCCTAAACTTCTCATTTTGTACTCCCTGCTTCAAAGAAGTTTCTTCTCCAGCCTGATTTTAGGCATCTAGGGTGTGTCCCTCTAATCAAAACCTGATGCAAAGAACTCCCTGCAATTTAAAACTTAATATGAACTTAAGATATCTGTACATTCTCTCATAAGGGTAGTTGATTTGAAAGTTTGTCTCTAAATGTGAAATAAAAGGTTTTACTCCTTTATAGGGGTTAACCAGCATGGACAAATTGGATCCCAGGGCCAATCCCTGAACTCCTATCTTCACATTGATGCTGTCCCACAAACAGGGTGGCCTTCAGCAAAAGTCAATGAAAATAGATAAATTTATATTTTCCTCGAGATTCCAAATAGCATTATGACGAGTCATTTCTTTACTTCATAACATTATCGTAGGAAAGAGAGCCTCAGGCACATTTTAAATAACAAAATCAATATCATTTAAAAGTCAAACATTGTTTTCACCTCAGCCTGTTATTACTTCCATCAACTAACCACTGTAGCAGTTACTATTTTGTAATTATTTTCTCCACCAAAATTCTAATATTATCTCTTATTTATAACAAGAGGAGACAGACTCGCATGGACTGTTTGTTTATTGACTCCATCTAGAGAGAAGATGTATTTTCTAGGTGTTCCAGCTATAGTAGAAAGGATGTGGTAGGTTCAGGAAAGGAAACAAAAACAGTGATTTCCAGAAGCATTTGAAGATTTGTTTTCAAGACATTGATGGTTCAACCTTCAAATATTTTGATGTGTATCTCTCACATTCCTCTACTTTCCCCTCATTAAAAATACTTCCTTTTAGAGGTGAAAGATCTCTATGACAAGAACTACAAATCGCTATTGAAAGAAACTAAAGAGGACACAAAAAGATGGAAAGACATCCATGCTCTTTGATTGGAAGAATCAACAGTGTGAAAATGTCCATACTACCCAAAGCGATCTACATATTCAATGCAGTCTCCATCAAAATACCAATGACATTCTTCACAGAAATAGAAAACAAAAATACTAACACTCATATGGAACAACAAAAGAACCCAAATAGCCAAAGTAATCCTGAGCAAAAATAGATAAATAAATAAATAAAGCTGGAGGCATAACACTAGCTGACTTCAAATTATACTACAAATCTACAGTAACCAAAACAGCATGGTACTGGCGTAAAAACAGAAACTCAGAACAATAGAAGAGTAGAGAACCCAAAAATCAAACCACAAACTTAGAGCCAACTGGTCTTCAACAAAGGCACCATGATTATGCATTGGGGAAAAGACAGCCTCTTCTATAAATGGTGCTGGGAAAACTAAACACCCATAAATAGAAGAATGAAACTAGACCTGTACCTCTCAGCATATACCAAAATCAACTCAAAATGGATTAAAGATTTAACTATAAAAATACCTAAGGAAAACATAGGGGAAATACTCCAGGAAGTAGGACTGGGCATAGACTTTATGCATATGACCCCAAAACACAGGCAACAGAAGGAAAAATAAAGAAATGGGATTATATCAAACTAAAAAGCTTTGACACAGCAAAAGGAATAATTAACAGAACA
This sequence comes from Galeopterus variegatus, assembly GCF_000696425.1. Lineage (NCBI taxonomy): Eukaryota > Metazoa > Chordata > Mammalia > Dermoptera > Cynocephalidae > Galeopterus > Galeopterus variegatus. Next base: position 96,164 of record NW_007726610.1, read on the forward strand.
AAAAGACAACCTACAGAGTTGGAGAAAACATTTGCAAACTATGCAGCTGAGAAGAGATTAATATCCAGGATATATAAGGAACTCAAACAACTTAACTGTAAGAAAACAAATAACCCGATTAAAAAATTGGCAAAGGAGTTTAGTAGACTTTTCTCAAAGGAAGATACACAAGTGGCCAACAGACACATGAAAAAATGCTCAGCATCATTAGTCATCAGAGAAATGCAAATCAAAACCACATTAACATATCATCTCACCTCAGACTGGCAATTATAAAAAATATGGAAAACAACAGATGCTGGCAGTGATATCGAGAAAGTGGAACCCTCATACACTGTTGATAGGACTGTAAATTGGTGCAACTATTATGGAAAACACTATGCAGGTTCCTCAACCAACTGCAGATAGAAAGGCCATATGATCTCGCAATTCCACTACTGGGTATATACCCAAAGATATGGAAATTATCATGTCGAAGGAATACCTGTGCTCCCATGTTTATTGCAGGTCTGTTTATAATAGCCAAAAGTTGGAACCAAACTAAATGCCCATGGATGGATGACTGGAAAAGGAATATGTGGTATATATACACAATGGAATACTACTCAGCCACAAAAAAAAAAAAAAAAAAAAAAAAAAAAATGAAATTTTACCATTTACAGTAACATGAATGAACTTGAGAAAATCATATTAAGTGAAATAAGCCTGGCACTGAAGGAGAAATACCACATGTCTTCACTCACAAACAAATAAATAAAAAGAAAGATACAACAATCACAATAACACATTGAACTTTCAAAAGCAGAGAACAGAAGTGAGGTTACCAGAGGTGGAAAAGGGGGAGTGTGAAGGGTGTAAGGGAGCAATTAATAAAGGGCCACAAAAAACAATTACATTGCATATTGTTCAATATACAAATTGTCCTGATTTGAGCATCACATACTGCACATGGGTACTGATATTCAACTCTGTACCCTGCAGATATGTACAATCAACTATGGTACATTTTTTTAAAATTCCTTTTATTAAGTAACTGTTAATATGACAATGTTAATGATGACAATGTTCATGTTTCTCATATGTGCATTTGGAAGATAAAACTATTGAAAACAATTGAGAGTCAAACAGATAGGAGGTCATATTCAGAGAACTAAATTGCTTTTAAAACACATACTCCAGGGCCGGCCCGGTGGCGCACTGGAGAGTGTGCCGTCTGGGAGCGCGCCGGCGCTCCCACCAAGGGTTCGGATCCCATGAGGAGACCGGTTCCCGCTCACTGGCTGAGCGTGGTGCGGGAGCGACACTGAGGGTTGCGATCCCATTGCTGGTCCCCGGTACGGGTGTGACACCGAGGGTTGCAATCCCGTTACCGGTCAGTAAAAAAAGACAAAAAGGAAAAAAAAATAAAATAAAATAAAACACATACTCCAGTTACACTAAAAATACTCCAGCAATAATTTAAAGTCATTTCAAGTATTTGCCCTTTTTTAGCATAGAACTTAAAGTTAGTTACTGTTTTTAAATAAATAAGAGATCCTTTAACAGGTAGATGCTAAGTTGCTGGGGAAATGCTGGGCAACTTACCTAGCCCTTGCCCCTGCATAGCTTGGTCTTCCCTAGCAATTGCCTCAGAGCCTGTATCCTACCTTGCAATATAGTGGATGTGCCCTGAGGTGGTGAATGGTCAGGGCTGCTGTGAAGTTGCCCTGAGATGCCCTTTTCTGTAGATCCCATATTTATTTCCATTAATATTTGAGATTTGAGCAATGCATGAGCTTTGGGAAAGCTTGAGCATAAAGGCAGGGCAATTTCTTTTCAATGCCATTTGACACAGGGCCCTTCTCTGGAGAGAAGAATGTTTATTCAGCACAAATCTGCCCAGACATAAAGCAACTTCTTCAAACTTGAAAAGAAAACAACCTTGGGGGAAATGGGAACTTTAACAGAGGTTATGATGGCAGCTTTTTTTTTTTTTTTTTCCATTTTCTTCACAGTACACGCTTTTTCTTCACTTTTGCCTTTTTTCCCTCAAGTAAGATTTTGCATTCTCTTTCTAAAATAGTACTTCCTGAACTCTCATATTGTTAATGTCAAACAAATTCCGTATGTTATTACTATCAAAAAAATCACACGAGAGTATAATTCTGGGTTTCACACAGAAATTAGCATCAAAATAAATGTAAGAGGTTTAACATAGGAGATGAGTACATGTTTATCTTGCATTGAAACCATCTTTTGGCTCCGTGGCTAGTGATGTGCCAGGTAATAGAAATTTGGCCCAGATAGTGATGCCTAAGAATATAATATATATTAATATAATATACTCAAAGATGGATAATTTTAAAACTACACAAACCTTTAGGGGTCTAATTCATCTGGCTATTTTGGCAGATGTAGAAACTGCAAGGCAGAAAAGAAAGGGATGTACTCAACATCATATTGCAAATTAGTGATAAAACAGAAGAACAATATCCAAGTTTCTTGAATTAAGGTCTGATATTCTTGCCATTGCACCATGTCTAACATTAATTAAGCATGCATTACATGCTAAGTACTTTTACATGCATTCCCTCATTAAATCCTCACAACAATGTATAAAGTAGGTCCTATTACTATCAACATTTGACAGATGAGAAAATTGAGGCTCAGTGAGATTAAGTGACTTGCTCAAAGTCATATTTCTGGTAAAAACATTATGGGTCCAGGATTCAACCTACGTCTATCTCACCCTTGAGTCCAAACTCATAGCTACTACTCTGTACTGTGACTTTTTTCTTTGTTTTTTTACTTAAGACTCTGTTTTTTTTAATTAAAAACATGTCTTATGTTTCCATACAAGCACCATACACACACACACACATACACATACACACACACACACACACAAAACCTAAATAGTTTACTAAATACTAAATTGATGGGGTTTGAGAATAAATTGATTGAATACGTTTACCTTTGACAATTCCACAGGTCACAGAGTGAGATGAAAATTCAATCTTGGATTACTCTTTAATTAGTTAACAAATGTTTATAGTTGTATTATAAAAATGTACTCTACTAAATAGTGTGTTTCTGTGTTGGGGGTGGGGATGTAAAGTACAAATTTGAAGAATATACAGAGTCATATCAAAAGGCTTAATCTAGTCTGAGAAGTGGGCATATACAAATGGCTGTAGTAAATGACAAAAAGTGGTAATTGCCTGTTCTAGTTTTTACTGCTGCTGTAACAAGTTAACACAAACTTAGTAGTTTAAAATAACATTTTTATTATTATCCTATAGTTTGGGAGGTCAGAAGTCTGATGTGGATCTCCTTGGATTAAAATTAAGGTGTGGGCAGGGTTGCATACCTTTCTGGAGACCTTAGGAGAGAATCTATTACCGTTCCTTTTCCAGCTTCTGGAGGTTATCTGTATTCCTATTCCTTGGCCCTTGGCCTTCTTCCATCTTCGAGGCCAACACTTGACAGGTTGAGTCCTTCTCACATTATGTGACTCTGATTTTCTCTTCTACCTCCCTCTTCTACTTTTAAGGACCCCGTGATTACATTGGGCCCAACTTGATAATCCAGGATAATTTCCCTAAAGTCATGTGAATAGCAACCATAACTCCATTTGCAACCTTAATTTGCTACAGAAACTAACATATGAGTATTTCTAACTGATTAGAATGTGGACATCTTTGGAGGGTGTTATTCTGCCTACCACCACGCCACATGAAATAATAAAACAATATATAAATGGAATTTAATAAAGGGGATTATGACATCTTGTCTGTCATATGAAACAATGTTCATTCCATGTGTTGTATTTTTATTAAATAAACTTATCTTTCCTTGTCTCATTTCAGCCAAATTAATCTGTGAATATATCAAACAAAAGTCTATCAAGACAATTATTTGAGTAGATTGGGCTGGTATTGATACTTCTGTTTTCAGCCTAATGGTTTATTTATTTATGGTTGTCAAACTCATTAGGCATTCATAACCTGCCAACATAATGTTTTGTAATGCTAAAGAGTAAAGAAAAGCAAAATATTTATTAAAAAAGTTTAGCTGTTTGGATGTGCTAATAGTCCTCAATGAGGATGACAACTGTGGATATCAAACAAATGATTTCTTTGGAATCTAAAGTTTCATGACAAGAATAGTTTTCTTATTCACAGAATATTCTTTTGGTGAATATTAAACCTGATGTGATATTTAGAGATTAGGAAGAAACTTTATTCCTAAGTGGAGAGCCATTATAAGATAAAGACTTACATAGTTTGAGGTCTGAAGTGGAAAACAGCACTAATTTCAATCATAAGGCATTATTGCTTTACCCTCCTCCATGTCACCTTTGCATTTCTAGAGACATTTTCATGATTGTGACTAACCCATTTGTTTGCATGAGAACAAGTAAAGTGCATGGTCACCAATATCGTATAAATTACAGGGTGTTATTTTTACTTTGACAATGGGGAAACTGAGACTTGTAGAGGTTAAATTACTCACCTAAGGACTCGCTGCTGGCTACTAAGGAGCAGAACTAGAATTCAAATCCTAATTTCCTTACTCTTATTCTGTAGTCCTCTGGTCTCATTTAATCCTCACAACATTACTATGAAGAGAGTACTACTATTATTCCTATTTTATCATTGAGGAAATTAAGGCTCAGAGAGGTTAGGTCACTTGAGCAAGGTTACCCAGCTAGCAAAAGTGGTAGAGCTGTCGAAACTTATATCTGTCTGGCATTAAAGCTGGTATCTTTTCCCCTGAATCTCTCTAGGATGAATATGTAACAGTATTTCAAAGGAACGCAAACATACTAGAACAATATCGGAAAATAATATAATTTTGCTTTCTATTTTCATCACTGAAGTCAGGGCCTGGCCCATAGGAATCTTGATTAATTTCCCACATGATGGCAGCTCTCTGGGAGGTTTCCAAGCTTGTTCCCTGTCTTTACAACACTGATGAGCACTAATTTAATTAATCAAATATAAGTTGATGATCTATAATGTTGAAATTGATTTTCAAATGAAGCCAATTATGTGACTGCTCACAGTTACAAGAAGAAAATATAAGCTAGGTGATTTCTAGATGGATGCAGAAGAATCAAAAAGAAGGAAAAATCAACCAAATTCACAAAGCACTCTCTCCTTTTCATTGTTATCTCATTAAGCCCAATTGGGAGGCAAGGAAAACAAGAATTATTGTCTCCAGAAACTGAGATAAGAAAACTTAGGAATTTCTCCAAGTAGAATCCAAGTCTCCCAAAACAGGGTGCCTTGCCTTTCTGAGTCAACCTCACAAATTTGCTTTCTAACTGTAAAACTTTAAAGATTGCCCCATATTTTCTGATAGAATAAGCATTTTTTCAGCTGCCATTATCGTTCATCTCCTGATATAACTTTGTCAAGAAATTGAGCCCCATGCTCAGAAGTAGAGTCTGAGTCCCTAAATAAGCAGTCTTTGTGTTATGGAAACAGACTCAGCAAGAAGCAGTCAGCACTCAGAGGGTTGGAGATTTGGGTATTTATTACACCAGCAGGCCCAGACAAGCTAATGCTTGAAAATCTTGACCCCGAGCTCAGGTCTCACAAAGTTTTTATAAGCAGACTCTTCCAGGGTTTTTATGGGTTTTTTTTTTTTCCCTTTTCTCAGCATTCACCAGGCTAGCATAGATAAGCGAGCTCAGTTACAGAAGCCAGAAATGCAAGTAGTGATTAGAGGCCAGACTAGTGTAACAAACAAACATTGTTTCAAAGACAAAATATTACTTCATGGACAATACAGCCTTATGAGAAAATTATGTTGGCATCTTCCCAACATTTGAAATACCATAAGAAAGGCTAATGCTATGACAGCGAAGCCGCTCACTCCCACCTGAGTCTTCTCTATACTGGTTGAAATGAAGAAGCTTCCAAGTGCAGTGTAATTCAGTCTGCATGTCCTCCCTGTCCCACCCCCAACCCCATCATCCCCTGGTCTGGACTTACACTTCCTCTGCAGAACATTCCAGTACAGATGGAAACCCAAGTGTTCAAGGCTGCTCTGGCCTTATGCCACATTTATCTGGTGCCACTGGATGTTTCTTCAGTAAACATGTACTTTCTCTGAGAGTGTCTTTAGTCAAGAAGTGATCAAGTCATTTGTGAGAGAACAAAAGGCTTTTCAGGAAACTCTTTGGTGGGAATGGCTACCTGGGGCTACAAACCAGGGAAAACCCTGCAAACAGATCTCGCTGCATTAGGTGACTTAATGTGTACTTCTCTGCTTTTAGTCTGATGGGCTAGTTACATGGCTGACCAAAACCCAGGCATTTAGGATCTTTTTTCTGTGGGCTGATGCCCCATCAAATGCTTTAGCATGAGCCTGACAGCTGCAGCTCACTAAAATATCCCCACTCAGTCGCAGAGAGCCTGAAAGAAGAAAAAGGCACTGTCTAGTTCTTGAGAAGAGTATTTCAGTTCCTGGGAGAGCAAAACCTCATCATCCCTGCCTGTTTTATGTGTATCCAGACCTTGGAAATGTCTGCAATATTCAACAGCATCAAGCTGATCTCACCCTAATTCAGAGCAGATGGCTGCTTATATGTCATGATTTTATGGGGAAAGCCTCTCCCAACTTTCAAAAACACCTGCCACCCACTATCTAGGTCACGAAACTTTATAAAGTTGCAGATGAAAGCATAGGCTCTGGATTAAGAATAACCTGAGTTTGAATTTTGGCTCTGCCACTTACAGTGTGACCTTGATCATGATTCTTAACCCCCTCTGGACCTACATTTCTTTAATGCATAACTGTGGATAATAATAGTACCACTTTTTAGTATTATTATGAGGATTAAATAAGATCATGCTTCTAAAGTGCTAAGCAGAGGCCTGGCTCATAGTTTAGTTCTCCATAAATGCTAGCAAATATTATTGATTTGCCAATTAAAGAGAACATTGAGTTATATCTCCCCCTATGAAGACAACCCAATTAATTACCCCACAGTAAATGAATGACTGAGAATAGGTATGGCAAGGAGAAGAAAGTTCAAAATACAAGGATGGAGTACTGAAGGGAAGAACAGGAAGTAGGGTAGACAGAGTTACAAAACACCAGGATCACCAAAGCAAGTCTCGTTCACCTCAAAAGTTCAATTCTCCAACACCATGAGCTACCACACTAGTACTTGTGCATAGGTAACCAGGTCTAAAACTCACATGACCAGCTTCTGCCTTAGTAAGAGGATCACATTTTTCTTTAGAAGCTTGAAACATATCTACAATAATACATAAGGAAATGGATGAGCTGGCAAATATGTGTCAATAGTTTCTGTGTGGATAATACACTCAATATAAGTCACTGCTTTTGTAGACTCTCCCAAGCTCCTGCAAAACCAAAATGAAATTAAGTTGGGTGTCTGAAGTGTTAGGCTGGTATCAATTTTGCTGAAAAGCACATAGGCAAATTATTGCCAGAAAAATAGAAGCCACTTCATCGGCTTATTGAAATGTCTTCCACAGATGGGAGAGTCTAAAAGCAGCTCATTATCCATGTGGTATATCTCTGACCCTTGAGCTAGAATTTAAGAAACCTTGGTTCTAATCCTGGCTTCACTAGTAATTTACAATGTAAACTTGGACAATTCAGTTAACTTTTCTATTGCTTAGTTTCCCCATCTTCAAAATGGGGATGGTAATTACCCTGTGTAGTTTGTAGGGTGAATATAGGATCAAATGAAATAAGAAATATAAAAGCCCTATGACGTTTAAGAAAAGATAAACTGTAAAGCTGGAAATGCCCTCCTAAAGTCACAACTTCCAACAATGCATTCCAATGATGTAACTTTTATGTCAATCTTAGGGCTCCCTGGGAATATCTACAGGAACATTTTGGTTGTTTGTTCAGTGCTTAAACAGATTTTGAGACCATGGCATGCTACTTTATGTCTAGTGTAAATTAATCTAACTGTAATGAAAGATTACATTCATTAAAAAAAGGGAGAAGAATCATCACCAACTACATTTCTGGAAAATAATAATAAATAATACTTATATGTCACTTACTGTAAGCCAGGTAATGTCCTGAGGACTTAACGGATATTAATTCATTTAATATTTCCAACAACTCTATGCATGAAGTACACACTATTGTTATAAAAAGCTTAGGCATTGAGAAATTAGGTCACTGGCCCAAGGTCACATAGGTAGTGAGAAACAGAGCTGAGGCTTGAATCTAGGTAGTCGGGCTCCACAGCTTTTGCTAAGCATAAAATTAAGAGGATCCTGATCAATTTGGATCATGTCAACAGTATTAAGTCCTTACAATTCCAAAGAATCTTTGCTCCTCCCTAATACATGAGTTCCAGCCCTAGAGACCCCAGCATTCAGCCTTGGCTTGATAACTTTTCTGCAACAGATTCACTATTTCACAAGGTCAATCATTTCAAATATTTTAAAATAACTTTCTTAAAAATTCCTTCTTTACATTCAGCTAAAATTTGTCTCTTTGTATGGAAAACAAATTATGTATATATATAAAACATACAAAATACCTGTTGGTCCGATTTCTGCTATCTGGAATAACACAGGATAAACTTAATACAACTTCTACATGCCAATGTCTAAAATATTTGCATACCAATTTCTTTTCTTTTTTTCTTTTTTTTTTTTTTTTTAAAGATGACTGGTAGGGGGATCTTAATCCTTGATTTGGTGTTATCAGCACCACGCTCACCCAGTGAGCAAACCGGCCTTCCCTATATGGGATCCGAACCGGTGGCCTTGGTGTTATCAGCACCGCACTCTCCCGAGTGAGCCACAGGCCAGCCCCGCAGACCAATTTCTTGATCTCTTTCACCACTGCCCTTCTGAAATCTTTCCCTTTCCAGGTTAAACACCCCAATTTCCTTCAATTGTCTATTGTCTTTTAGGTAACGTGTTTTCCAAAACCTTTCCCATCCTCGACATCCTTTTATGAACACAATCTAGTCTGTCAATAGGCCTCTTAAATACGGCACAAGAAACTGAACACATAATTTCAGATGTCTTCTAAAGTGCAGTGGAACCAATACTTCTATTGTTCTGGATCCTACCTTTCTGTGACGTAGACTAAGACTGAATTAACATTTTTGGCAACCTAGCCACCCTGCTCGTACTCTTAGCCAAATAAAATCTCAAGACTGTACTTTTGCAGTTGGATTTTTGGACCAGAATAAAAAGCTTTACATTTTTTTCCTATTAAATGTCATCTGGTTAGTTTCAACCCATCATTCCAAACTACTGAGATCTTTTTGAATAAGAATTATGTCTCCAAAGAATTAACTGTTCCTCCCAACTTCCTCTCATCTGAAAAATGTGATAAATATAATTTATATGTCATCTAAGTCACTGATAAAAAATGCAGAGCAGGACAGCACCCTGAGAGAAGGCTGTCTGGTGGTCAACAACATTGGTTCATTAATGAATCCTCCGAAGTACAGTGCCTGCTGACTGTCCAAAGTCCAGCACTGTGCCATAATTCTCTGGCTCTGCCTCCCAATCCGGGCCATTCTTTCCCCAAATAGGCCAGGTAAATAATTTGTAGGGTCTGGTGAAAAATGAAATAGGGGGCCCCTTGTTCAAAAATTATTCAGAATTTTAAAATGGTAACAGAAGATCATTAAACGAAGTGTGAGATCCTTCTTTTTTTTTTTTTTTTTTTTTTTTTTTGTCTTTTTTCATGACCGGAAACGGATAGCAACCCTCAGTGTCGCGCCCGTACCGGACCAGGACCGGCAACGGGATCGCAACCCTCGGCGTTGCACCCACACCTCGCTCAGCCAGTGAGCGGCCGGTCTGTATGTGGGATCCGAACCCTCAGCGGGAGCGTCGCCGCACTCCCAAGCGGCGCACTGTAGCAGTGCGCCACCGGGGCAGCCCAGTGAGATCCTTCTAAATACAGGACACTGTGTAACTGTATGGGTCATATGCCTTTGTTGCCAGGTCTGTTCCCAAACATTTCTGTGACAGATTGCTAGCCGCTCAGCAAAATGTGTTTCTTTTTCTTCCTATCTGTATACTTAAACTACACATTTGCCAGCCTCCCTTGTAGTTAGGTGTGAACACATGTCTGAGTTCTATCTAGTACAATGTGAGTGGAAGTGATATGCACCACCTCCACGCCTGACCCATAAAAATCTCCTACACAAGATTTTTCATGCCATTTTCTCTTCTACCAACTTTATGCAGCTAATAATGGTGACCTTGAAAGCCATATGTGGAAGGTGGTGAAACTTCAAAAATAAAGGCGCCCAGGTCCTTAAATTAACAGCACTTGCTAGGATTCTGTTTGAGCAAAAAATAAACTTCTATCATGGCTGAACTATTATACATATTTTGTCTTGCTTGTTATAGTTGCTAGTGTCAACCTAGATTACACATTGCCTGATCACCAGAATTACCCAGAGTGCTAGGTGAAATTCAGATTTCTGTACTAGATAATAGAATCCAGTGGGTAGTGTGTGGGGAGTAGGGATCTATATTTTTACCAAGTTTTCGTACAGTTGATTCTGATGGTAAGGCGAGTTTGAGGAGCTGTCGCTTTAAGTTTTTCCTTACATTTTCCCTATCACAATGCCTCCTGTCCTATGTTCTATTTCTTTCTGGTTCTTGTTTCCAAAGTGACATTTACTGCATATCTTCAATTAATCTTCTCCATGGAGTACAGACTTTCTGGAGCTACCGCAGCCATCTTGTAAACTTGGGAAGGAAGTCAGATGCAAGTAATGGAAGAGAAGAGAGTAGAAACCTAGATCCCTGATCACTTCTTGAAGCTGCTATACCAACCCCGGACCATCTCACTCCTGATTCTTTTTGCTTGAGAGAATCAACGCATATGTGTTTGAGCAACTACTGAGTTGGGTTTTCTGTTATGTGTCGTAGAATCTAAACCTAACCCACAGAGTATTATGTTGGAATATGGTGCTTTCTCAGGATTCATCATGTGCATTTCCTTATGCTGATGGTGACACTGCCTTCACCTAAAACCAGGCCTTCCCTACATAACTTGTCCAAGCAATTGACTGGCATGGTGGAAGAGATGGAAGTCAATACTTCACTTCACTAGGATCTTAAATAAGCGTGTTTCTTTTTGGTTAACAAGAAATATATTATGGAAAGCTAGGGAATCTCTGTTAAAGTCTTAAAATCTCAGAGACAATATCCTGTATTTGTTATTTTCAATGAATAATGACTTCACCTTATACTGGTTCTCACATTTCTTAACCCGATGAAGAGTAAATAAGTATGCTTTTAAGAAGCAACAAGATCATTGAAGCATCCTGTTTCCTTCAAGGTGATTTTGCGAAGCATGTTTGAGAATGGTTCTTTCATTCACCTTTTTAAAAAATCTATTAAAAAGTAAAGAAAGAGTGACGGATGAAGCAGGATCTGATCATCCGTCTTGAAGGGACAGTTGGAGATTTTGCATACAAATGAAAGCTATCATTCTTGTCAACCCTAAATTGGAGCTCTAAACACTATGCCTGCAGCCAATTAATATTCCATGACCAATATGATCACTCATGCAGATTGTTCTGCCATCCTGAAACATAGTCCCAGTGCCCAAAATTATTAGCTACAGAAGATAGAGCAGTTTTAACCTGTTATATCCAACGAACTCGAGTCAATATATTGTTCACTTATGCTAAAAGCAAATATTTTCCAAGAATATTTTGACTGAATATGTCTTGACAATAAAAAGCAGCTAAATATGAGCCCTAAATTATTTCAGACCAGGCACTCTGAAAGGTAATGTGACCGGGGTCCAGTTCCACAATGTTTTGCTTCCTAAAGACCATATTCATGGCTGGGGAGTACAGAATTCTGATTTCTGATGCAGAAGACAAAATCGTCACTTGGCTTGGTGACTTGGGCAATTAATTCTGGCTTTCCATGGCGCCACCTCTATCCCTTACAAATCCTTAGAATATGCCAATTTGGATGGCCTTGGAAGATATATTCGCAACATCAATAACGTCAGGGATAAAGTATGCTCACTGAGCATGCTCAAGGGACCTTATGCCCTTAAAAGATAGAAAAGCTAGAGAACACAGACAACAGGTTTATTGACAGCTAACAAGCAGCCACAAGCTGCTTTAAAATTGAAGTGAGACAAAGAAGTATTTACTTGAAATCCCATTGTCCTTGAACAAAGAGAGAAAGTCCCTTACAGAAAAGGCAGGTCAGTTTTTCCACTCTGAAATGTTGACAGCACTTCCCTTGCTGCGCTAGCATCTACCAAGTGGGAGAATTGTTGATTTCCTTACTCCCTAAATTTGCAAATATACCTATGTGAAGTCCCTTCTAGCTGTTAAAATTCAGGGGTAGGTGAAGCACTTCTCATCAGGATGGACTGATTAGTTGCCGGTAAATACAGTGTCCATCTCTATACAAAGTTGAAACTTGAAAAGAATATTAACGTCCTTGTCCATATATTTCAATGACTTTAAAGTAAAAGCAAGTCTGTCTTTGAATAATGACAGAGAAATATAAACCAACAACCGTTTATAACTAATAATCTATTTTTAAAATAAGATTCAGCTCGAGATCCATAATTATGCATTTCTATAACTTGATAGTACAAAATGAGAATTTGTCTTCTCCATTCAAGCAGATATTTAATTTATTTTTTATTGGAACACAGTTGTTTGTACATGTCTGTGGGGTACAGCATTGAATATCAATACCTGTGTGCAAAATGTGATGTTCAAATCAGGATAATTAGTATATTCAACATTATACAATGTAATAAATTTTTGTGACCCTTTACCAATTCCTCCCTTAACACCTTCCCCCCCTTCCCACCTCTGGTAACCTCAGTTCTGTTCTCTTCTTTTGAAAGTTCAACATATTATTATGACTGTTGTATCTTTCTTTCGTTTATTTATTTTTTTTTTTAGCTCCCACTTATGAGTGAGGACATGCAGCATTTCTCTTTCTGTGCCTGGTTTATTTCACTTAACATAAGTTTTTCTAAGTTCACGTTGCTGTGAAAGGAAATATTTTATTCTTTTTTATAGCAGAGTAGTATTCCATTTTGTAAATACACCATATTTTCCTTATCCAGTCATCTGATGATGGACATTTAGGTTGGTTCCAACCCTTGGGTATTGTAACTAGAGCTGTAATAAACATGGGAGTGCAGGTATTCCTTCAACATGATGATCTCCATTCCTATTCTTGATACTACATTCACTTAACATGCTAAGGAAAGTAGCCTTGTTCAGAGTCAATTTCAAAGAGTAAAAACATGTTTTGCAAATATTTTCTTTCATTTTGTTGGTTGTATTTTAACTCTGTTACTTGTTTCTTTGGCTGTGCAGAAGCTTTTTAGTTTGATGTAATCCCATTTGTTTATTTTTCCTTTGGTTGTCCATGCTTTTGGGGTCATATTCATGAAGTCTGTGTCCAGTCCTACTTCCTGAAGTGTTTCTCCTATGTTTTCTTTAAGAAGTTTTATTGTTTCAGGGTATATATTTAATTCTTTAATCCATTTTGAGTTGACTTTAGTATATGGTGAAAGGTATGGGTCTAGTTTCATTCTCCTACATAGTGATATCCAATTATCCCAGCAAAATATACATCTGACAAAGGTTTAATATCCAGAATATACAAGGAACTCAAACAACTTTACAGGAAAAAAAAACAAGTAACCCAATTAAAAAATGGGCAAAAGAGTTACCTAGGCATTTCTCAAAGGAAGATATACAAATGGCCAACAGACATATGAAAAAATGTTCAACATCACTCAGCATTCAGGAAATGCAAATCAAATCCACACTGAGATGCCATCTCACTCACCCCAGTTAGGATGGCTAATATCCAAAAGATTGTGAATGATAAATGCTGGCGAGGTTGCAGAGAAAAAAGAAATCTCATACACTGTTGGTGGGACTGCAAAATGGTGCAGCCTCTATGGAAAATGGTATTGAGGTTCCTCAAACAATTGCAGTTAGATCTACCATATGACCCAGCAATCCCACTGCTGGGAATATACCCAGAGGAATGGAAATCATCAAGTCGAAGGTACACCTGTTCCCCAATGTTCATTGCAGCACTATTTACAATAGGTAAGAGTTGGAACCAGCCCAAATGTACATCATCAGATGAATGGATATGGAAAATTTGGTATATCTACATAATGGAATACTATTCTGCTATAAAAAAGAATGAAATACTGCCATTTGCAAAAACATGGATGGACCTAGAGAGAATTATATTAAGTGAAACGAGTCAGGCACAGAAAGAGAAATATCACATGTTCTCACTTATTTGTGGGAGCTAAAAATAAATAAAGAAATACACACAAAAAAAACAGGTGGCGGGGGGGTGGGAAGAAGACATAACAATTACAATTCCTTGAAGTTGATATGACAAGCAAACAGAAAGGACATTGTTTGGAGAGAGGGGGGAGTGGGAAGAGGGAGGGAGGTTTCGGTAATTGGCCACAATAATCAACCACATTGTATATTGACAAAATAAAATAAAATAAAATAAATCACAGAATTTGTGGTTGACAGAAAAAAAAAAGAGGAAAAACATGGATATCTTTGAGGATTGAAGACTGAAAAAAAAGTGGATGTTCTTTTGTCTTCTCTCTAGATGGGAAGAGAACTGGAGACTATGGAATTAGACTATGGATTAGTTCACAATAAATTGTTTTCCTTTAATGCTAAGTATTCAGTACAATAGTGATTAAAGGCTTCTTAGTCAGGGGTTCAAATCCAAGCTCCACTAATTATTAGCTATATGATATTATGAAAACTATTTAATCACTCTATGCCTCAGTTTCCTCACCAGTGTAAATAACAATATTTATCTTATAGGGTTGTTATAAGGATTAAATGAGATAACTTATATGAATTGTCTGGCACATAGAAAGTACTTCATCAATTTGACCTGAGGTGATTGTGATTGTTACCACCCTATTCTGTTGGGTTAATTTATAATCCTTACAAAATTAAAATAGGAATGAACAAACATTAATATCATATCACAGTGTAATTTCCCAAAGATATCTTGGTCAGAATATTTACTGAATCTCTGTTATGTTCCTGGCATTGTCCTAGTTACTGTAAAAAAAACGAAGAAGATGTTAGAGCCCCAGCTTTCAAGGAATGTACAGTCAAATTCGGAGTATGCAAACTATTTTTGGGCAAAATGCTATAAACGGTCTCTAGTAGAAACTAGAAATGCTTAATCTATAATGAGTGGGGTAAGTCTAGGGCCAGAGTATAAAACTATGCCAAATTCCTTTCTGTATGCAGAATCAAGGTGGGAGGGTAAGTACTAAGATCTGCCATAATCTGGGAAGATACGCAGAAAGTTATTTATTCTCAGATTTCAGATGCAAAATTTCTTGGCATAACCATTACCCTGTACACTTAAGAGACAAATAAAATTTAAAATTTACCTTCTAGAAGGAGCTTTATTTGACTCATTATTCTCCACTACTGACTGCTTGCTTAGCATGTTAACATTTGGAACTAAACCTGTTTGTGGGTGTGTGTTGGGGGGTGTTGAGAAAGAGACAGAGAGAGGCATATGTATCTTGCCTAATCATTTGTTTATAAATAAACAGGGACCCAAAGAAGTAAAGTGACTTTGCCTAAAATCAAACACCTGATTATTAGCAAACAAGAATTAGAACTCTGAGCTCTATCTAGCACCTCTCTAGGTACTAAGAGAATTATCAGATCAATAAACCAGTTCCTTCAAAGGAAGCCAAGAGGGGCCGGCCCGTGGCTCACTCGGTAGAGTGCGGTGCTGATAACACCAAGGCCCCGGGTTCGGATCCTATATAGGGATGGCCGGTTTGCTCACTAGCTGAGCATGGTGCTGACAACACCAGGCCAAGGGCTGAGATCCCCTTACCGGTCATCTTTAAAAAAAAAAAAAAAAAAAAAAAAAAAAAGGAAGCCAAGAGGTTATTCATGTCTTTATGAGCAGGAC